>NC_064638.1:166012503-166315534 GCF_023864345.2 Schistocerca serialis cubense | reverse complement strand
AGTGCCTCGTCAATGGATTAAATCAGGCGCACGAGTGAGCTAGTTACAATTTTTTTCCCTTCCTCCTTTCATCCATTACCGTACTGCGTGCCACACGCAGTGATATCGTCGGCCAAGCTACGACGGTTCCAGAGCGGTTGCTGATAGGTGGCACTCGCGTTTCAATGTACTACACTGGATGACGTAAGCCACAAATTCCGGAACGACGACATATAGCGACACTCGGTTGGCTCGAAGCTTTCTAAAGAATATACACTGAAGCCCCAAAGAAAGTGGTACAGGCATGCGTATTCAAATACAGAGATATGTAAACAGGCAGAATAAGATGCGGCGGACGGCAACACCTGTATAATACAATAAGTGTCTGTTCTAGTTTCTTAAATCGGTTGCTGCTGACACAATGGCAGGTTATCGAAAGTTAAGTGAGTTTGAACGTGGTGTTATAGTCGGCGCACGAGCGACGGGACACAGCATCTCCGAGGAGAGATGAGGTGGGGATTTTCTCGTACGATTATTTCACGAGTGTACCGTGAATCTCAGAAATCCGGTAAAACACCAAATCCCCCAACATCGCTGCGGCCAGAAAAAGATCCTGCAAGAACGGGACCAACGACGACTGAAGAGAATTATTCAACGTGATAGATGTCCAACGTTTTTGCAAATTGCTGCAGATTTCAGTGCTGAGCCATCAACAAGTGTCAGCGTGCGAACCATTCAGCGAAACATCATCGATATGGGCTTTGCGAGCCTAAGGCCCACTCGCGTAATCTTGATGCTGTAGCGTTGTTCTTGGGGGACGAAAATATAAAGAACATACTTTTTTTTTTAATGTCGAAAAAATGAATATTTTGGTGGGCCACTTGGCAACAGAATCAGGGATTTATTACGCTATTATAATAACATACGTTGACCATTAAATACCTTAAGAAGAGCAGCATATTGATATATATATATATATATTTGAGATCTCTCGGAAGAAACATTATCATTTCTGTGGATTTTTATAGTCGCGATGTAGTCATACCCGGATCAACACTAAGGGACCAGAAGATTTATAGACTTTAAAAGAAATGCAACACTACACGAAAAAGTTGGTTCAGAAATAATAGGAAAACGATAATGTTCCTTCTGCCTCATGCTGCGTTCGGCCCATCAGCGTGATCGTAATTTCTGATGATGAAGTAACACAAAATAATTAACAGTTAAGTAAATAAGGAGATGGACTCATCAAGGTTAATTTACGAAAATGAGCACACTTATCTTTAACACACGTTTTTTTAATGCTACGTACCTTTTCATATTCAATTACAATAGATGACCATTGTGGTTAAATACTTTATACATAACAGTCAAAATGTCCTCTTGATGCTGTCTGTTCGATATCAGTTACAAGAAACTACATCTTTTCTGAATGGAAAAAATAACATTTAGCATATTCACTCAATATTTTCACATCAAATATAAAATACAGTTGTGGAACGCAGCAAGTCCGCGTCCGCCTCTCATGGAATACAAACAGTAAAAGGTGAGGCGCCAAAAGCCTCACTTGTCTTGAAAGAACAGAATTCTTTTTTATACCATTATTCGATACATGTACATAGAGATTTACTGGCACCGCGCAAGAACGGCAAAGATAAAGAATAATATATTCTGTCGCTACTATGCGATGATTCATTTCTTTTACTTTACAATTGTTCGATAACTTTAGGCCATCAGGCGTTTACTAATGAGCGTATATTAATGTTTGTGAGGCGAAAATTACTAATATTACAATGCCTGCTGGACACAAAGCCTTATGTCTGTCCTGGGCCGGTCAACACCGACATTGGACTGTTGACGACTGGAAACATGTTCCTGGTCGGAAGAGTCTCGTTTCAAATTGTATCGACTGGATGGAAGTGTACGGGCATGGAGACAACCTCATGAATCCATGGAACCTGCATGTCAGCAGGGGACTGTTCAAGCTGCTGGAGGATCTGTAATGATGTGGGGCGTCTGCACTTGGAGTGATATGGGAGCCCTGATACTTCTAGACACAACTCTGACAGGTGACACGCACGTAAGCATCCTGTCTGATCACCTGCATACATTCATGTCCTTTGTGCATTCCGACGGACTTGGGAAATTCCAGCAGGACAATGAGATACCCACAAATCCAGAATTCCTACAGAGTGGCTCCAGTATTATAGTTTTGAGTTTAAACACTTCCTATTATCACCAAACTTTCCAGACATGAACATTATTGAGCAAATGTGAAATGCCTTGCAGCGTGCTGTTCAGAAGAGATCTCAACCCTCTCGTACTCTTTCAGATTGATGGACAGCCCTGGAGGATTCATGGTGTCAGACCCCTCGAACACTACTTCAGACACTAGTCGAATCCATGCCACGTCGTGTTACGGAACTTCTGCGTGCTCGCCGGGGTCCTATACGATATTAGGAAGGTGTACCACTTTCTTTGGCTCTTCAGTCTACGTGACTAAGCGATACCAATGCAGGTTTGAGTATGGATCGAAAATTAACTGACAGAAAGTACGCAGCACGTTATCCTGGATAACGTGCCGCAGCGTCCTAGACCTGACTTATATGAGTCTTTTTTGTACATCTCTAAATAATTAGCGTCAGAACTTAGCAACCACAATTTAGGAAGGCGTGCTGAATAGTAATGCCTCCGACGTTTTTATGTGGATAAACTTACAGGTTTTTAAATAAAACAAACGTTCTTAACATTCACATCTTTATTCCCCATGTCTACATATTTTCAGTTATCTGCCACTAGATGGTTCCGTAATGTAGTGCGTAATATGGCGGTGTGTAAAGTAACTATGCCAGTATGTGAGAAACAGCGTCCTGTAATCGGATTTCGAATTCGAAGAGTTCGTCTACACATGGAGCACCGCGTCTTTCATCATGACAATGCCAGACCACACATGAGGACTGGGACATCTGCAGCAATCCGACTCCTTGGGTTCACTGTCACCGATCATCCTCTACACAGTCCCGCCCTAGCCTCACCCGATTTCTTCTGTTTCCAGAATTTAGAGTAACACCTTCATCAGTTTTCAGAATTTAGAGTAACATCTTGGAGGACTTCACTTTGATAAAGATGAAGCAGTGCAGGCAGAGATGAGGTTGTGGCTCCATCAGCGAAGTGGAACATTCTACAGCGACAATATCAAGAACCCGAGCTCTCGTTTTACCGTCAGGGTCACTATGTTGAGAAACAAATATGTGAATATGAAGAGTGTCAATAACTCTTGTGTTATTTAAAAAGCCTTAAGAGCTTTAACATCAAAGAATTGGAGGCATTACTTTTCAGCACGACCTCGTATTAGACTAGTGCTTTGGTATCATTTGATCCTGTTATTGGCTGCTTTATTTTGTATTGGGATTATTATGTTAAGCTTTAAGTCCGAGTGTATTTTGTCTGTCTCATTTATCTTGCATAGAACAGTGATAGTTTCATCATGGTTGGTTCTCCCAACGATCTTAGTGAAGCTCAGCGAGTGTCGTCTATTCCAGGGGCCTTGTTTAGACCTGGGTCTTTCAGTAATTCTGTCAAATTCGTCTCTCACTTTCACACCGTCCTTCGCATCTTCATCTACCTCTTTTTTCTCTCCATAATATAGTCGTCAAGTTACTTTACTTTATGTACCTTGAAACTTTGAGTCTTCCCTTACTTTTTTTCAAAGATTTGTTTAATTTTCTTGTTCGAGTTATCATTTTCCTTAATCATGCACGCCTTTGCGGTCTAGCATATCTCGTCTAGCCATTCCTGCTTTACGAAATTCCATTTTTGATCATTCTGATTTTTTTTGTTGTTCTGCATTCGCATTTGCTTGTTTCAGATGCCCTATTTTTATATTGTATACTTTTGTCAATAAAATTCAGTATCTCATGTGTTGTCAAGAATTTAGGCCGGATGCTGCCTTTTGTCTAGTTGTTCCTCTGCTGCCTTTATTATTCCAGCTCTCATAGCTGTCCATTCGTTTTCTGTTCTTTTCCCTTCCCTTGTCACATCCAATAGTTGCTTACTGTTCCCCTGGAAAATTTCAGCAACAACAGGTTATTCGAAACCGTCTAGATCCCGTTTTCTCCGGTTCTACAATTTCATTGGTTCCAGTAGGCAATTGGTAAACGTTAGGATATGGTCATGACTCCAGATTTGCTCAAGGTGCCATTTTATAATCTGGTTCGATATGTCACTGTTAGTATCATCTAAAATATCTAAAATATTCTATTGTCTTCAGCTCTCATCCACGTAAACAAACTTCTTTCATAATACTTAAATGGAGTTTTTGCAATGATTAACTGTTCTCCTCTGCGCATTCAGGATTAACTGAAGACTTCTATACCACTTCGTCAACTCACAACTTTACTGCCGTCTTCAGACCTAACCTTCACCTCGCGCTATGCGCTATCTCTAAGATCAATATTTCGCGAGAACTTACATTGCAAAAAGTATTGTTGGCGTTGTGTTCTCTTTTTGTTTGCACATATCACGTCACGTCATTACATCACAGACAAAGCAGACATCCGTTATCGGTAGTTTATGTTGACTCTCTACCTGGTGGGTCCCCCTATCATTCCTTTTTCGCGGCCCCTGTTCACCTACTACTTTTCTTTCTCTTCCTTTTCCTCCTACTATAATTCCAAACACTCATTGCAGTGAAATTTGCGTCCCCTTACCGCAGTGAATGATTTGTCTAATTTTTTTCATCATCTGCAAAACCAGTAGGCATATATGCTTTTTTTAACCCAGTGGGTCTTGTATTTGTATCTATCTTAAATATGATAATGTGCTCACTAAGCTTCTTGTCGTTTATTATTAGATCTACTGCTCTGTTATCGCTATTTGTTTTTTTTTTTTTTTTTTGGTTGATATCTGTGTACTCACCGGAACAAAATTCGTATTTTTCCTATAAATTGAAGATAACTTATGAATTTCTTTTATTCTAAATTCTCTGATCTCCCTACCTGATTAAGGGATCTAATACATCCCCTACTGCCAGCAGAATGCCAAGGCGCTTCTTAGTACCCCTGACCGTGTAACACCATAGGTCTAATGGTGTACTGATTTATTTTGCTTTTGTTTCATTTAATGTTACATTGCTGTGCTTCTGTAAATGTGTGTGATTGAATCGATAACATAAAGTTGTATACTGCTTTCTTTATACAAACTTTGATGTCATGGTTTGGTTCTACGCTGTGTGGCATATCTTTCATTTAAACTCTTTGTCCCATTTGGAGGGAACAAAACTTATTGTATATAATTGCAATTTTGTGTGAATAATTTTTTGTAGAGATGTCAATATGTGTAAATGTTTTATTTTATTTAATGCATTTGGTTGCTGTTATGTAAATTGCTGATCCTCACTTAGGTTTCCTAGTTAGTTTGTATGTAAATGGTGTAGTGGTTCCCCTCGGGAACGGAACTGTGTAGCGCGCTCAAATTGTGGTTGGCCTATGTAGAAAAGGTGGAACTGATAGTCAGTCGGGGACGAGCCAGCAGTCGGAGACGAGCTAAGAGTCTGTGCACTGCCATGTAAAAGATGCATATTGTTCTGCTTCCGAAAGAGGCTTTTTCTGCTACTTTCCAATGCCTCAGATGGATGGATAAATAGTTGGAACGATTCTGGATTTGGTATTCATCATCGCCACCAAGAAGAGCCAGAGTCCAGCAATTCTGTCTGCAACTCCACCTACCAACATGCAGTTGCCACCACGTTGCGCAATCACTGTAACGTAATACTATAATGATGTACAGTGAAGGATCAGCTTAATGGATGTGCTAATGTGCTCAAATATAAGGTAATTTATATCTGAATTTATGTACCTACCTTGATTTTTCTCCTCATCATAACACCTCTCAGGGTCCTCTCCGTTTGAATTAAAGTGATTACCGAGTGTCCTTACTGAAAGTACATTAAAACCCAGTTTTCTAATTAATGCCCCTTGAGCATAGTAAAGAGAAAGTTAAAGTTAATGTGGCAAGAGAGTGAGTTAAAGTTAATGATACTTGCTGAAATAATTTTCCTAGTAAAACTGCTTATTAATGTGTTGTTGCCAACTTCAAATTAAAATTTCTCCAGACTGAGGCTTATAAAGTTTTGATTAGTAAATGATCACATTACTGCCTGTTGTTAATCACGGAAAGTGAGTCAGTATCTTACATAAATGTTAATTTTATGTCTCACGGTAGTAAAAGTGGAAAACTGCATAGTAGGATATTATATGTTCATGATCACTAAGTGTTTGTCTCTCTGGTGTATTAGAAGTGCATATCAATAGTAATGTTATAAAGACCATTCACTTTGTGTAAGCCCTGAAAGTAATAGTGTGTTTCGGTAGCTGTTATAATTTTGCAAATTGTTTCTGCTGCTCTGTTAGTTCCAATCTTAACGTAAACATATGTATGTGTAATAGTTCACTGCACTCGCGTGTGACCAAGTATAGGTTGTGTGGATCCGTTATAGCTACTGATAACTATTTTCTTAAACGAGAATGTTAATCATTCTCTTGCCTAGTTAGGCTGGCGACCGTTTTCTTTCTCAGTTGAACAGTACAGATAGACAAAATTTTGTTCGTACTGTTCAAATATTTACGTAATTCTGACTTTCATTTTCGATAAGCCATTCCCGTTAGGTACAGCACGGTCAACCTAACAAAATTCCTCTCAGAGGGTAACACTGCTCTGTTGCTATATACCATAATTGCTTGAACAAAATAATTCTGTTTTGCAAACTGCCTCCAGTTTCGAGGTTATGGTATAGCAGTAGTGGACGGGAGTGTTAAACGTGGCTTTTCCGTGACAGGACTAATTGTTCTGTTGGGGCATCGTATGTACTAAGCCAAACTTGGTATTTGATTGTATAAGCTACGTAAATGCTGTTGCAGTGTTATACGTGGCTTTTCCGTGAGAGGACTAATTGTTCTGTTGGGACATCGTATGTACTAAGCCAAACTTTGTATTTGATTGAATAAGCTACGTAAATACGCTGTTGTAGTGTTATACGTGGCGCCGCGTGACAGGACGTTGTTCAGTTTGCATCTACAGACGGAAAAAAATTATAAGTAGTTAGCATTTTACAAACATAGAGTGAACATAAAACGTCCAGTGGCACGAACCTGTACATTAGTTGACAGAACGGATAGTGAAAGTTCAGCTTAAATAGAAAATTAAAGGTATCAGTAATTAATAATAGCTAAAATGGACAGGAAACTAGAAATAAATCTAGACACGCGAGAACGGAATGCAATCGAGAGCAGTTCAGGCAGCACACCAACAGATGGCAGTACGCGCGAGTTAAATTACGTACGGTACCACGCCGATGTCAATAAACAGATAGAAGCTATGAATGTCGCTCGTACTAAGGAAGACAATATGAGCGATGTTGTGGAAGATAGTGGCTATGTTAATGAATCGTGGGATATGTTTGAATCACCAAAAACTGAAAGGGATATAGAACTTGAACACGAAAAGGTAGCAGAACCTAAAAGTGAAAAGAATTCAGATATGATAGAATTGTTAAAAATGTTGTCTGCACAAATTGCAGCACAGGGACAACAAAATGCAGCAGAAAATGACAATATTAAGGCACAAATTGCAGCATTGGGGCAACAAAGTAAACAAATCGAAATGCAGGGTACCAGACTTAGTAAACAAATTGAAGAAGTTAACTCAAGGGTAGGAACAGTGAGTAACGAAATCAAAAGTATTAAAAGCGAAATTACTGTCATCAATGGCAATATTGCCAATGTTCAAGGACAAATTGATGACATTAACGAATGATTTGACTCTGAAGTAATTAAAATTCAAGATCAAATAGAACCCTTAGTCTGTACTAAAGTGGACGAAAAGGTATTCGGTATTAAATCCGAAATACAAACAGAATGTAACGCAGAATTTGCACAGATTAAACAATCTGTAACAGAAAAAAGTAGAGAACTAACCAAACAGATTGTTAATTGCGAAAAGAAGGGTGACCATAACACTTTACAAATCCAAGGCAAAATGTATGACTTGGAAAGAAAAATACAAACCGGACCTACACATTTTACTGAAAGAATGTCTCTCAGTAAAATATTAGAGGGCGAAGAGAAATTCGACCCTACAAAGAGACATAACGGATGGCACCCCCTAGACTTTGTAAAGAATTGCGAAAGAAATTTTCCTGAATATTTGTCTGACCAGGAAAAAATCAGTGTTGTGATCAGTGCATTAACGGGAGAAGCAAAAAGATGGGGGTTGAATCTTGATAATAACCAGATGTCTTTTGAAACCTTTAAACAAAAATTTATTGACGAATACTGGTCAGAACAAAAACAAGACCAGTTGTGGCGTGAATTTCTAATGGCCAGGTTGTATGACATCAGAGGTAGGCAAACCATGAAAGAATTTTGCGAATCATGGTACAGAAAACTGATACATTTGAAGGCTAGAAGGACTGAAGCTGAGATCGTTTGGGTTCTTTGGCAGAAACTGCCTGAGGATTCTAAACGATATGTTGGGAGTACCCACAGAAGTTTTTCTGTGTTCTTGGAAAGGGTAGAGGATGAAGATCACTGGTGAAGAAATCGCGAGTCCCGTCCCCATCATAACAACAATTATTCGCGCGAAAACAATGACCAAAACGAACGACCTGAAAACGAAAGATATCGTGTAAACACGATTCAAAGAAGTCGTGCGAGAGGCAGGGGAAATTATACTAAGCGCGGTAGAGGATACATGACGCGTAATTTCCAAAATAGAGACGAAATGGAAAACTGAAAACCGCGTGTGTTACGGGCCGGATTCACGCGGAAACTGGTTTTGGGTCCAAAGAAAATGTCAAATAATAAATTCGAGAAGGAAAGATGTAAAGCCCAGGACAGGAAGGTTAAGGACGCGCCTGTGGAAGATGGGCGCGGAGTGATACATAGTGGCGTTCCCAGTGCGAGGTCACGTGACAGTTTGTGCTCGGGGCAGCGGTTGCCGAAGCAGCGTACATTGCACTTGGCAGCACACACAAATGGCAGACGTCAGAACAAGATGGCTGCCGTAGAGAGAAACAGAAGAGGCGGGATCGGACACTTCCGTTGGCCGGTTTCAGTAGTAGATGAATGTAGAAATGAAAATGAAGTTAATATGTCATATGATAAAGATAACTCAGTATCGGAATCGTG
This sequence comes from Schistocerca serialis cubense, assembly GCF_023864345.2. Lineage (NCBI taxonomy): Eukaryota > Metazoa > Arthropoda > Insecta > Orthoptera > Acrididae > Schistocerca > Schistocerca serialis. The sequence goes on along the minus strand of NC_064638.1, from coordinate 166,306,370 downwards.
CGAAAAGACTTCATTAAAGAATGAAAGGGAGCCAGAAAAGGCGAGCGAAAAGGGGAATATTTGTACTGTTAATGATGTGTATGAGGTAAAAGACGTAGATGTGGGGAAGGTTATGATGAATAAAGAGGAAAGGAAGGTAGAATACACCACGCAAAAGACGTGTGCACAATTAATAATACGTGAAAGTGATGTAAAGGAGGACGTTAGTGAACATGACATTATAAGCAGTGTAAGTGAATTTATTGTTGATGGAAAGGTACTTTATGGTTCTGATGCAGAAGGGTCTAGTAAGAATTTCGCACGATTACCTGAAAATGATAGCATGGAAGAAAATAAAATGAAAGTTATCGAAATATATGACGATTATACTAAGTATGAAGTTAAGGCTGAAATCGTTCAAAGTGATACAGCTGAAGTGCCTGAGTGTCCAAACGATATGCATTGTGTAGAAAATGAGTCAAAAAACGAAGTTGAACTGCTCCACAGTCTAAAAGTTGCTTTCCTGCTCGAATCTGATGACGAAAATGAGATCAGTGATAGTTCAGATGATGAAGGGTATATGAATACCGATAAGAATGAATATACTAACTTTCCCTATTGTTCAAATGTCGCGTACTTAAGTGAATCTGATCGTGAGGAAGAGAGTAGTGATGACTCCAGTGAAGATGAATTTTCAGGTGTAAACGAAAGTGAGTATACATTTACTGAAAGAGGGTATGAGAAAATTAGTGACATTTTTCCAAAGCAAGATACAGAAAGTGAAAATGGGCCAAAACTGAAGGAATTATTCAGTAATATAACACAGGGGCATAATTTGCAGGAACCTCCAGATGATACTATACTGGGGCAAGCCTTAATAAATGTTTTAACTGAGTGTAAATTACGGGAACAAAAAGAACCACCTGATGAAATGATAGCAGAGTTGGAGATGTTGTACCTTGCTTAAGACTTTGAAATTCCAAAACCTAAAAAGCCACCTGATGAAACAAAACGTTCGCAAGATCTGAATAGCTTAGTGAAAGATGTAGAAAATAGGAGGCCTAAAAAGCCACCAGATTTAAGTCACTGTTTATGAACCATAAAAGACTGCCTGGTTAATAAAGAGACTGGGGGCAAGATGTATGTATATATACTGTTAATTTAATGCATGACTTTATTCTTATTATTTTATCTGAGTGTTACCTGAAAGTGAATTATTGTTTTGTTGATCTTGAGGCCTGTGGCAGTTTGTTGCTTATTTATTCTAGTGTACTGTTTGACTTTGCTTAGGAATTGTTTCATTTTCAATTGGATACTTATTGTTGCCAGTCTAATTATGAAGATAGGGCCATGTAGTGTGAGAAACCAGAAAACTTTATGAATAATGATGCTTGTGGTAACTTAATGAAAGTGCAAAGAACTCCAAAAGATGATAATTAATTTCAAATGTACTTTAAGATTAGAAAGTTTTGATGTCTGCACATTGTTGTGAATTAAAGGTACATGTCCTCAGATGAGGATTGTTCAACCCTCAGGGGACATGCACTCTTTGCATTGTCAGGTGCCTGACGAGCACCAGGGACCCGAGTTGTTGCCAGCACTACTTCTGTTTCTTTTCATTCTGCCAACCTTCCTCTTCATCATTCAGAACTTTTACTATCTTCTTTCCTTCTTCTCTATCAGAATAAACAGAAAAGTGTAGAAATAATGTAAGGTACTGTGTATTGTTTGTGGACAAGTAAATGAATAATTAAATTGGGTACACTAGAAAATAACCAATATGAATGTACGTATTGTGGATATTGTAAAGAGAAAATGTAATGGAAAAGTAATTGGAAAGAGAAATAGGGATGTGAAAAGGTAAGAATACTGAAAACAAGGTAAATGAATACTGTAATATGACTGAATGTAAATGTGTTTCTGAAAATAGAGATAATTATGATGTTGAAAAAATATGTGTGTTTAAATCTGAGGCGATAAACCTGACTAATGTATGTGAAAATAGGTATGAGAGGCATGTGTCTAGTACCACAAAAGTTAGGCAGAAATCACTTGCAATAGGATGTAAAATTATTGTTCTGATCTTGACATATTTGATAACCTAAATTTGTAATTAAACTGAATATTGACTTCATAAGAAATATTACTGAGTAAGAAAGTGGGGAGAAAAACCACAAATCAGGGACTCTCAAATAACCCCTGAACATTGTCATTATGCCATAAATGTCATTTAAAATTTTCTTGATTAATGTATATGTTTCCTGATGTTGTCATTTGAAAAGAAATGGTTTTGTTGCCAGAGTCTAGTTTCTGTTTCAAAGTTGCAGGTTTTATGTTTTATACCATTAATGCAAATTGTACAAAAAATATGACATAATGATGGAAAAAACTTAGAGATGATGACCATAAACTGCTCAAAAATATGTTGTTGGGCAGCAAAACAAGACAAAACGATAAAAATGCTGTGGTCCTGAAGTTGAGGGCTACCAAATATGCTGTGTGAGTAATAGCCAAAGGACTTGCCATTGTGGAGCAAGAAGTTGATAAGTGATTGTGAACTGCCTAACCTAGAGGATGGGGCAGTGTGCTAATTTAAAAATGTGTCTTTAATGTTCTTAACCTAAAATGTGTTTATATGCCTAAATGATTACATACAAAGACTGCCAAACCAGTAATGGGCAGCATGACTAACATGGACTGCTAGTGCTGAGGCAAGCAGTGAAGTAAGTTAGGTTTTTTGACCAATATGTTACGAACTAACTATTCTTACTGGAGTCAGTGAAAAGTTATTATAAAATATATAAGGAGTCTTATTGAAATGGATGTAGATGTTTTGTTTTGCACTGCCTTGTTTTAAAAATACAACAGTGATGATTAAAGATAGGGTCTGAATAGGTTAATGTGTTTATGTGCAACAAACATTTAGGACTGCTATTAATGAAGAGCAGCTTTAAAGTTAATTGTTTTGAGAAAACCTTGAAAAGTTACTTTTGTATTTAAAGAGTCAGTTGGAAAAAGTTCTCATAGCTGATTATTTAAATTTGTACATATGTGGATGCAAACTGAATTTTTCAATATTTCATTAATTGCTGAACCTTGCAAAATGTACTGTGATCATTAACATGCTTGTGTGTCTGTGAATATTTACTTTCTTTGAAAATATTGAAAGACAAATTTCTGATTTGTTGAGTTAGAATGTTCTGTGCTGTTGTATATGTGTATTTTCTTTATTTTATTTAAAGGCTTTACCTATTCTAATAATATGTAGATTAGTTTGTGTACTGTTTGTCAATTATTTGAACTGTGTGTGTATGAAATGAACATGCTTAAAGATATCTAGTCTCACGACGAAAATTAGTTTCCTTAAACCAGTGTGAAAATGAAAATTACTGTAAATGCTTTATTTTGGGGATGTTTTTGGAAGAAATGTATGAAGTTGTTAGATTGTATATCTGTAATATGTATTTTTTTCTCCCAGCTGAAGTTGGATGGTATAACTTTTTTCTGTAGCCAACACCACTTAGGTGTTATAGATGTTTCCTTGATGTGTCACTTACGGGAACTTCAACGAAACATGGGGCATGTGGAACACCATAGCTCTAATGCTGTACTGATTTATTTTGCTTTTGTTTCATTTAATGTTACATTGCTGTGCTTCTGTAAATGTGTCTGATTGAATCGATAACATAAAGTTGTATACTGCTTTCTTTATACAAACTTTGATGTCATGGTTTGGTTCTATGCTGTGTGGCATATCTTTCATTTAAACTCTTTGTCCCATTTGGAGGGAACAAAACTTATTGTACATAATTGCAATTTTATGTGAATAATTTTTTGTAGAGATGTCAATATGTGTAAATGTTTTGTTTTATTTAATGCATTTGGTTGCTGATATGTAAATTGCTGATCCTCACTTAGGGTTCTTAGTTAGTTTGTATGTAAATGGTGTAGTGGTTCCCCTCGGGAACGGAACTGTGTAGCACGCGCAAATTGTGGTTGGCCTATTTAGAAAAGGTGGAACTGATAGTCAGTCGGGGACGAGCCAGCAGTCGGAGACAAGCTACGAGTCTGTGCACTGCCATGTAAAAGATGCATATTGTTCTGCTTCCGAAAGAGGCTTTTTCTGCTACTTTCGAATGCCTCGGATGGATGGATAAATAGCTGGATCGATTCTGGATTTGGTATTCATCATCGCCATCAAGAAGAGCCAGAGTCCAGCAATTCTGTCTGCAGTTCCACCTACCAACATGCAGTTGCACACCACGTTGCGCAATCACTGTAACGTAATACTATAATGATGTACAGTGAAGGTTCAGCTTAATGGATGTGCTAATGTGCTCAAATATAAGGTAATTTATATCTGAATTTATGTACCTACCTTGATTTTTCTCCTCATCATAACACCTCTCAGAGTCCTCCCCCCCGTTTGAACTAAAGTGATTACCGAGTGTCCTTACTGAAAGTACATTAAAACCCAGTTTTCTAATTAATGCCCCTTGAGCATAGTAAAGAGAAAGTTAAAGTTAATGTGGCAAGAGAGTGAGCTAAAGTTAATGATACTTGCTGAAATAATTTTCCTAGTAAAACTGCTTATTAATGTGTTGTTGCCAACTTCAAATTAAAATTTCTCCAGACTGAGGCTTATAAAGTTTTGATTAGTAAATGATCAAATTACTGCCTGTTGTTAATCGCAGAAAGTGAGTCAGTATCTTACATAAATGTTAATTTTATGTTTCACGGTAGTAAAAGTGGAAAACTGCATAGTAGGAAATTATATGTTCATGATCACTAAGTGTTTGTCTCTCTGGTGTATTAGAAGTGCATATCAATAGTAATGTTATAAAGACCATTCACTTTGTGTAAGCCCTGAAAGTAATAGTGTGTTTCGGTAGCTGTTATAATTTTGCTAATTGTTTCTGCTGCTCTGTTAGTTCCAATCTTAACGTAAACATATGTATGTGTAATAGTTCACTGCACTCGTGTGTGACCAAGTATAGGTTGTGTGGATCCGTTACAGCTACCGATAACTATTTTCTTAAACGAGAATGTTAATCATTCTCTTGCCTAGTTAGGCTGGCGACCGTTTTCTTTCTCAGTTGAACAGTACAGATAGACAAAACTTTGTTCCTACTGTTCAAATATTTACGTAATTCTGACTTTCATTTTCGATAAGCCATTCCCGTTAGGTACAGCACGGTCAACCTAACAGAATTCCTCTCAGAGGGTAACACTGCTCTCTTGCTATATACCATAATTGCTTGAACAAAATAATTCTTTTTCGCAAACTGCCTCCAGTTTCGAGGTTATGGTATAGCAGTAGTGGACGGAAGTGTTAAACGTGGCTTTTCCGTGACAGGACTAATTGTTCTGTTGGGGCATCGCATGTACTAAGCCAAACTTGGTATTTGATTGTATAAGCTACGTAAATGCTGTTGCAGTGTTATAGTAATGTCGGACTATGTTACTTACTGAATATATTTCCCAAAGGACAGATGACACACTTTTAACATGAGAACAGTGGAAGTAAGTATTCCGAAAAAGACACTCCATGTCGCAGATTCTTTTACTAATATTATCACATACAAGTTGTCAGCGCGACCAGTTCTAGAGTACTATTCTTGTGTTTAAAGTCCTTAACAAGTATATCTGGCAACATACGTCGAACTAATATAGAGACACACTGCTAGGATCATAAAAGTCTGTATAATTAACACAAAAGCATCAGAAGAAATCATGGTGAACTTAATTGGGAATACTAGGAGAACGAAAATGTAGGTCGCGTGAAAACATGTTGGATAAATTTTGAGAATCTGTATTCGAAGAAGACTGAGCGACTATTAGGCTTCCACCAACGGATATCTCGCGTAGGAATCGGGAGAATAGGGCACGAAAGGTGCGAGTACAGAGATCTATAGACACTCATTTTTCCCTCGGCCAAGCGATACTCTGCAGCTTGGGCAAGATATTTGTAGGTGAAGATCTGGAGGCCACATTTATTGTCGTAAAACCATGGCCAGTGGACTCATACTAACGCATAATGCGGAATCATTGATGAGAGTCAAATGTGTTGTTTCTATCGAGTACCTACTCTAGATATCAAACGTGTGTGTATGCTTTCGACGAAAAGGGCAGAGAGTTGCGAGATAACTTTCTGATCCTGACACAACAGCAAGGTGAGAATCGAACACTCCAATAGCCGACTGGGGCATTAATTTATATGTAGTGCCAAGGACAGAGATCACTGCGTTGTTAGACTTAACATATTTTCACAGACAGTATTGAGTGTTGGATAGAGTTCCCATTAGTAACGATAACATTTTGAAAATATCGTATTTCGCCTTTCATATTTGTAGCACTTTTCAAACGTTTCCACCATGCATGAATTGTATTCCATAATGTTTCTGCTTCTCAGTGCTGGTGGCAACCAGCTACTTGACTAATTATTTGATACACTAATGCAGTATGGTAGTAGGGTTTGCTTTGCTGATTGCTTCCGTCGTAACGTCAAGGGGTTCATTCACAGAGTCTTCGACTACGAAGAGACAGAAGTACAATGTAGGAAGCTGAGTCAGTTTGTTCAATTTTTTTCTTTTTTGTTTCCTGTCAGTTAAGCTGTGAAACACTCTTTGCTCAGTCGAATTTGTAAAATCGAACAACCAGAAATGACATGTACGTTAATTTGGGAATGAACTGGGCCCATGTAGAGTAATAGTGATGAATCTACGTGCATCGACTCATCTATTGTTTAAGTACTCTCCTATTCAAGCTGGCCGCGTTGGGCAGTCGTGCGGTTTCAGGCGCCTTGCCACGGTTCGCGCGGCTGCCCCCGTCGGTGGTTCGAGTCCTCCCTTGGGCATGGGTGTGTGTGTTGTCCTAGTTTTAGTTTGATCAAGTAGTGTGCAAGCCTAGGGACCGATGACCTTAGTAGTTTTGTCCTACAGAACTTACCCCAGATTTCCAATATTCAAGCGGCGTAATTTATTCCGAACCTGATGCCACGTTTGTAAAGATATGCTTTGTTTCAGATTTGAAGAGCACTTTATGTTTTCGACCTGCACATTGGTTTACTTTTGTTTTTGTAATGTTTACATTATGTACTGTGCGTTTTAGTGTTATTGTGCGAATCTTTTTCACATGTCATGTTTCGTGACCTTTCATAAATCATGTAGTGGCCTGTTGGGCCTTATGTTCAACTTGGAACTAATACAATAAATGTGTACATAGAGTACCTTCCAGAGTGATTTGAAACCGCTTAAAACGCTTTGCATGTCGACCAACTGTCGATTGTATATATAGCTATAGGGTGGCCGAAGTAAAACTGGTCCAGAATGAATTTCGTGCACCACAAGACAGGCAACCCAACTTATATCATCCACACCTGGAATGGATAGTATAAGTTGGATTGCCTATCTGAAGCATCAAAGGACAAACACCGATAGGGGCACCACGAGGAATACCAAAGTCGTCTGACACCAAACAACTCGAGCATTTCTATCCAGTGAACGTAGAGGAAAGAACCAGAAACATTACACCAGTTAGCACACCACTAATTATCCCCGCTGGAACAAACGTGACAAGAAATTGATTTTGGCGTTGAAGAAAGCCTTCTGTACAGTTCTGGACTGCCACCCAGCAAATAAAACTATTATCATCGTAACAATGCGATGACTTGCGAGTAAGTATAATATATTCCCATAAATGAGATTCTGGGTAATTGAAAACAGTCCCATATCCAATAATTACATCCAAGCTCAGTTCTCGTAAATAATTATATGAAGATTTCCTGGTGATGGCCCATGTTCCCTGAGGATTTCCCAGCGCAAGATTCTTGTGCGCTTTTCCACTGCAGAAGAATGGCTTTGTTCTTCGAAGAGAGGCACTCCTTCTACTGATTTCCTGATTACAGAAAAATGAAAAACATGCGTAATGAAAAGCATGTTAGACTTGAGAGTGAACTGATGTCCATTTTGCAAACATAACTGAGTACTGTTCATGACTGAAAACACCGCTACAGTTGCACTAATTTTGATGGCTCAAAATATTTTACACAGCTGAGTATATTTTTCTCGAAGTCGGACGTGGCCAGAACCGAAGACTCCTTTTCTGGTTCTTGAGGCACGTGTGATATAGCTGTGGCAGTTGTGGATGTATGTAAACATCGCACAGAAAACGTCGGTACGTTTCAGAAAACAAGAGAATCGATGCCTTTGGGCTGTAATATTACATATGAATGCTGAAAATTAATTGGACTGATAAGGTAAGAAGTGAGGAGCAAAAGAAAGGACAAGAGTGTAGGTCACGTTTCAAGTCATGAGTGAATAACTTTCGTGCTTCCAGAGGAAACCGCAGAGGGCAAGAACTGTAGTGACTGCCTGAGATTTGAATACATACTGCAAAGACTTGAGGAAATTTCGTATAACTGACACTCTTGAGTTGAAGAGGTTGTAACACCCAGGAGAGGAAGTTGTGGCTTGCTGCATCGAACCAAAACAGAACTTACGGTCTAAAAAAATTAAAAAATAAATGAATAAATAAAAATAAAAATTTAAATTTAAATTAAAAAAATATATTTCCCATCCTGTTCACGAAGGATGCAGCTGCGGGTGAGATACACGGAACATTACTGCGATAGTAAGTAAAATGGTGAATCAAGTCAATCGCAAAAACTGATATTCCTATTGCATCGGTATTCATTGTATCCGGATGTTTCAAGTAGGAGCCATCTATTCATTCTTACATCATGTGCTCTTTCTGTATCTCTCTCCCGTCTCTCACTCTCTCACATTTTACGACGATTTGTAGTTTGTGAAATTTTAACATTCATGCACTGGTGAGTAAATAATCTCTTATCTCTCACGTACCAATTGTTAAGTCTTTTTTTATGCAGTTGTAACACTGTTCTTGCCAACAAGTTGGGGAAGATAATAAATCTGAAAAGAGCAGAAAAAGGAAATTTACCAACAGAATTTATTACTTTTGTGAAAAGCCTCATTTCTTTCCTTTCCAGTGCCACATGCAGTGAGAGTATCTCAACCAGCTACGTGCTTTTTGATCCGAATTAAGAAATAATTTAATATAGAACAAGGGTGGGCCGTTAGTGAAGAGCATGCTTCCTCAAAGGAAAAAATGTATTTCACTATTCTTCATAAGGTAAAGGCTTTTTTCTTGAAGTTTGACGTTATTTTACAATGTTACATGTACTCCAAGGAAAGTCGAAACACAATATTAATAAAATAAATCCTTCTGACAGGAAGTATTTGCCTTCAATAAATATGAGGGCCGTTTTCAGTTTTTTGTAAGGCTAACTACGTAACATTTTCTATACTATTTAAATTTTCATAAATAAATGTAGTTGGGTTTTATTATTTTTTGGTGACTTTTTAAATGATTTTTAAAATCCTCACGGTTTTTTTGGCCCGAGTTAACTTCCAAAACCCCTGAGCTTAACGCCCTGGGCACTAGCTTGGTGGACAGGGATATGAGGCAGACCCGGATCGAGATCTCGTTGGTGGTCCACAACAGTCGGTCTGGAACACCAGCCAGCCTCAGAGAGCTTTCTAGGAAGTTTTTCATGCTGGTGTAGGCAAACGCCGGTCTGGTCCCCAATCTCAACTTCAAAAAAATAATGCAGTGCAGTGTCTCAGAAGTTTCGCTGACAATCAACAGTCGCTTTCAGTTAAGAATGAACGTGTAAACTGCCATCATGGTTTACCATCAGCTGTAGCATATTTCAGAACAAATGAAAAGTTATGCCGGAACGGGACTGAGAAAGAAACGGATTTTCTACTTGTCGCGATCGCCTTAACAACTTTGGTTACTTGAGCATACTTCCAGGATCGGTCCAGATCTTCAGTTGTCCATAGCAAGTGAAACGTCCCCTTTGAACAATTATACACGAGACTGTGCTTAACCTGACACACAATATTTTTAGCGCAACGCAATCTGACTTTCAAAATTCCCTACTAAAGAATGGCCCTGACAAACATTAAACTATACCTTTCACAAATCACTTACCTCACAAAAATCTTCGCTGCTCAAGCTACTGCAATACAGCGAGCGCCACTACTGCCAGCTAAATAAAAGATTCAAACTACTGAAGGCACTAACTACTGATAGGGGTAGTTAACAAATGAAAGATATTAATAGAGAGCAAACAATGTATTTACCTTGATATCATCACAAGTCATAATATATATATCAGTTCATGACAAATTACAAACCTCCGCCATCTCTCTCCCCACATCCACCACTGCTGGCGGCTCACCTCCAACTGCGCAACGCTACGCGCTGTTCACAGCCAGCTGCCGCTGCCCAACACTACAATGGCGAGTATTACAACAATGCAAAGCAGACACAGACTGCCCACAGCACAGCCAGTGATTTTCATACAGAGGTGGCGTTACCAATGAAAAAACCTAAACAGCCTACTTACATAGCCCCCATGCTCCCCACAAAAATTTTTACAAATAGGATTGGGCAGTGGCCAATACAGAATTGAAAAAAATTTTTCATAATTACAATAACAAAGATATCAAATGCACACACTTATTGATACAACGTTGGTCAAAAGCTCAAATTTTCTCACAGTCCATAAAGACAGTCCTAATCATACATAACAGTAGAATATAGTGTTTTTCTCAAAGTCTGAGCAGTAGAAGAAAATGCACACGGAAGTAGTGGATTTCCATGCAGTCTTGAAGAAGTAGTGTTGTCCTTCCAACGGAGAGACAGTGCTGACTCTCGACATGCTGACAGGTAATGGGCCACAACAGAGCAAACCCACTGCAGAGTCAGTCGAAGTTTTGATGAATATTGGTAGGTAGGTCATCACAGAGCAGACCCACTGTAGTCCTGGTAGAGATTGTGGTATTGGTGGGCCACCAGAGGTGCAGACCCACTGCAGTCCTTGTAGAGATAATGGTATTGGTGGGCCACCAGAGGTGCAGACCCACTGCAGTCCTTGTAGAAATAATGGTATTGATGTATCATCAAAGATGTAGACCCACTGTAGTCCTTGAAGAGATGGCCAGCAGCCATCTGTTGTGACTGTGCAGGTGCACAATCACCATTGAAGAGTCTTGCGGATAATATAGCAAGTCCATAAACCACCACTTGTGCACTCACAAAGTTTTTGAAATTGTCCTTAGAACCAGCAATGCTGTTATCCAGTCCCTTGCTGAGTTATTAACACACGTGCAAACACTAACAGTCCCTACTTCTCACATATTGTCCACATACTATGACCAACAGAAACGTGTGCAGTGAAATGTAACTAACAAGTTAATAATGTCATGAACTGGTGACAATTACAATTTTATAACATAAGAATACAATTACAAAGGTACAAAATACATCATTAAAAACATAATAATACAGATAACATTTGTAGTACAGGCTTTACAAAAGAATAGAAATAAACATATACATCAGTGTTACAAAAATAGTGACATAAGTACATACATAAAATAATGAGAATAGTTTTCGAAACATTAATTTCACACATGAACATTGAAACAGAACAGAATTGTAAACAACTTTACAAAGAAAATAACATATTATTAATGCAACTTATATTTGAGGATAACAGTATTCCTCCTCATAGTGAATATAGCTTAGTATTAGAAGAGAAAGAAATTCTATGAAACAGTACACAGAGACAGGAAGAAAACAAATACTCAAGGGTACACAAACACATAGTGGGATAACACCAATAGGAAAGGACAGGGTTCGTTTTCAGTGTAACATTTGGTACTGCAGTCCAACCCAAAACTTCATATATCTTTCCTCTTATTTCATCCTTTGTTTCCACCAAAGAAAATTCTATCTAAGCATGCTTTCTGTATTTATATGTTCACACATTTCTTACCTCAACATTTATTTCCAAGAAAATCCTACCTAAACCTGTTTTCTCAATGCATTTCTTCCAATTCATCGCAACTCATTCTCTTAGAGGCTACCCCCTCTTAAGCTAACTTAAATCTACTGAGCTCAGATGCTAAACTAAGGAACGAGGCAATGCAGCAGCACAAAATAAGTAGCACAAACAACAATGACCAAAAAAATGCCAATTTGCAAAGCAAGTAGCATAAATGAGCAAAAGTCAAATTCAATAACACTATGCCTGGCAAACAGCAGCAACTTATACCTAAACATGACATAGCGCAAGCAGAAAAAATATTACAGTAAAAACAACAATGCAGATAAGGGAAATGTATAATCACATCTTAATGTCTATGTAATTAAAGTGGTGCACCACAAGAAGTTATTCTACCAAAAAGTTACCAATTACTTGAAAAGAAAATTATGAATGCAGTTACTAGTTCCTTCTTATTGTTCTTTCCTTTCCAAGTGCTCCTTTTTTAAAGAATGTGGATCATAAAATAATTATTTAATAGATCTGTTGACAGAAAGTGTTCACATTAGCAAATGCATTTTATTTTATAAAAGCAATGCTGCAACACAGCTGGAAAACAGATGTCAAATGAAATAAGCAACTATGAAAAGCAAAGCATAAAAATATCATTCAATAGTCATGTGGCATTTCGTAAGTTAGTAGAAATTCTCTCAACTCTCATAGAAAGACGCTTGTCATAATCAGGTGTGCAGATGTAAAAATATTTCTTGTCATTTTATTAGGCATTTCAGTAAATATCGTAAATTAAGAGCTAGTGTAATCATATGTTTTCAAGTTCGACCGTGTCGTTTTTGCGATGCTTTCTCTAAAGGAATGACAATGGCCAGGATAATGGCCTTCCCTTTCTTTTTTTTTCTTTCTTCCTGTGCTCTGAAAGGCACGCGCTAATGACTTTTTCTCCAGGCGTCTGACACAGCTGGGTGCCCGCGACGCATTACGTGCAGGTGGTCACTTAACTTTCGTACGGAAATATTTACGACAGCAATTTTCGCTAAAGTGACAGTCTCACATAAAAATACTTCACAGGTCAAGAATTAGCGTTGCAAATCTGTAGAAACAAAACCCTATGAATATAAGTGTCCAAAAAAAAATATTGGTCAGCATTGTGATACAGTCACACATTTCATAACTCTTAAAGTACGTTTCTTGGTTTCCAACATCCTTTTCATAAATCAGAGTCCCTAAACACTACTCATTATTCCTTACCTCATTATACATATACATATTCCTCGACACTTCTTCAATATTTCATCATGAGAAATACGTAGCATAATAAACATTCCTCAACAACATAATACACATCGTCGTCGTAATAATAACATCATAACACCTCAGTCAAATCTCAAAATCGTCGTAACTTCCTCCAATAATTTCTAAGCCTAAAAAAATTCTCTGCTCATGTCAAAAGTGTCAGCTGCCTCAAACGTACTTTAAAAATCATGATCTCATACCAAATACATCATTCAAAGCTCTCATAGTATCACAATGATTCCGAAAAAAATATGAAGAGTTCACACAGTACAGACAAAATACAATTTCGTAAGTGTGAAGTTATCCAACGGTGTAATTACGTAAACATCTGTCACTGATATAGTAAAATAAATGTTTGTCTCTCTCAGTTACATGATCAGATAGCTGTGTAATTATGTGTTAGAGAAATATGGTACCGATGTGTAAAGTTGTGTAAGCAAATACCATATTAGCTAGGGCTCCTTGTGGTTGCCACACACATGGTACACAAAGTAGGCGTGTACCCCCCTGAGGAGAAATGTAATTATGCCCTCAGGTGTTACAAATTACAGCAATGGAATGAAATGTATCACGGAAAACTTTCTTTGTAATTAAAAAATCTTTAAAAATAAATGTTTCAAGTACAAAATTAATCACTCAAATACGTGTACTGTAGCGCTAAATGTGCGTCTTGTTGCAACATAATCTGTGTGGAAGTGTCGTAGTTATCGTCCTCCGAAAGCTAAGTTCTGCAGAAGCCAAAGTACTTACCTCATGATAAACAAAAGTGAAATGCTTTGCGTATAGATATCATACTTATTACGCTTATTGCCGTGATGAAGAAAGTACTGTGCTGTAACGTATTGTTGTGCTACAGAAAAGGCTGTCTCCTTGTAGCTATACCATAAAAGTTACTACTAAAACATGTTTTACTTTCCAGAATAATACAGAAAAACTGTGCAGATATAAAACAGAAACACCGCAAAATCAACATTGTACATTGTCACTCATTAGTAGCGTCGTGATAAAAATCGTGTAGCTATCACATAAACTAACCACTGTGTCGTCTGGTATCTCACAGAAAGTACTTTAAACCCAGAATGTATTTTCAAGTAAACCAAAATGTTGCATTAAAAGCTCATTAGCAGTACCAGTATGTGTCCTAAGTATGTAACCCTGATAGTCGTTACGTAATCGTGCAACTAACAAGCAAGAATGTACAAATACAACACTGTGTCGTCTGTTCACTATAACAATGCATTCGTAATTTCTGTTTTAAAAATGTTCCCTAGGTTCTAGACTGGATATTTAACTTCAAACATTGTTGCATGTTAACAGTTTCTATGAAACGTCCCCTTTGAACAATTCTTACATGACTGTGCTTAACCTGACACACAATATTTTTAGCGCAACGCAATCTGACTTTCAAAATTCCCTACTAAAGAATGGCCCTGACAAACATTAAACTATACCTTTCACAAATCACTTACCTCACAAAAATCTTCGCTGCTCAAGCTACTGCAATACAGCGAGCGCCACTACTGCCAGCTAAATAAAAGATTCAAACTACTGAAGGCACTAACTACTGATAGGGGTAGTTAGCAAATGAAAGATATTAAGAGAGAGCAAACAATGTATTTACCTTAATATCATCACAAGTCATAATATATATATCAGTTCATGACAAATTACAAACCTCCGCCATCTCTCTCCCCACATCCACCACTGCTGGCGGCTCACCTCCAACTGCGCAACGCTACGCGCCGAATCCTGGCAGGGTCGCCATATGAAACGTCCTCTTTGAACAATTATACACGAGACTGTGCTTAACCTGACACACAATATTTTTAGCGCAACGCAATCTGACTTTCAAAATTCCCTACTAAAGAATGGCCCTGACAAACATTAAACTATACCTTTCACAAATCACTTACCTCACAAAAATCTTCGCTGCTCAAGCTACTGCAATACAGCGAGCGCCACTACTGCCAGCTAAATAAAAGATTCAAACTACTGAAGGCACTAACTACTGATAGGGGTAGTTAGCAAATGAAAGATATTAATAGAGAGCAAACAATGTATTTACCTTGATATCATCACAAGTCATAATATATATATCAGTTCATGACAAATTACAAACCTCCGTCATCTCTCTCCCCACATCCACCACTGCTGGCGGCTCACCTCCAACTGCGCAACGCTACGCGCTGTTCACAGCCAGCTGCCGCTGCCCAACACTACAATGGCGAGTATTACAACAATGCAAAGCAGACACAGACTGCCCACAGCACAGCCAGTGATTTTCATACAGAGGTGGCGTTACCAATGAAAAAACCTAAACAGCCTACTTACATAAGTCAGTGGCGAGAGAAGTCAGTACCCGCCCTGTGTGAGAACTATGGTACTGCAGGGTTACCACAAGCGAGAATAGACACCAGGACAAATGGAGATTTGCTCCTGGAAGCATCCTCGGATAGTCGAAGTTGTTCAAATGGGTCTGAGCACTATGGGACTTAACTTCTGAGGTCATCAGGCCCCTAGAACTTAGAACTACTTAAACCTAACTAACCTAAGGACATCACACACATCCATGCCCGAGGCAGGATTCGAACCTGCGACCGTAGCAGTCACGCAGTTCCAGACTGTAGCGCCTAGAACCGCTCGGTCACCCCGGCCGGTCGTCGAAGTTGTATGGTGACCGCTCACGACAAGTGGAAAATCTGGTTTCAAGTTCTCGTATTGCACAAATTATCATTTGTTCTGAAATATTCTACAGCTCATGCATAACCACAGTTGCAATTGGCGGGTTCATACGGATACTTAAAATAAGAACGACACAAAGAACAAAGGTTACATGACATACATACACTGGGGGTGCCCACGCTTCCCTCCCTTAAGTTAACAGACGAATGTTGCCAAAAAGGCACTTGACAAATCATATAAAAACAGTGGATTCATGTGACGAGTTAAAGGCTAGAAAAGAGACGTTTATGGCGCTGCTACGAAGCTGTAGTGCTGCGCATCCAAAGAGAACAGTTGTTGTTAATATTTCGCGGAAAACCCTCGCGCGATATGCTGCGATAGTATTTAACTGAACAACACGTCACCGGTTCAACACTGATGTGTAAAGCCCTCCGTGCTATGCTAAGTTACGCTACAAAATGAGGAAGAGGCCATACGCGTAATTTCGTAATGCACTACAGCACCACACGTCGAGTAAAAGTCAAAAGGTTCCAGGAAGAGACGTGCGACACTCACACGAAACTCCACGAAAGTGTTAATTGCTTGCGATAGCTATAGAAAATAGAAAAATAGCGTGGCATCGCAACAACGCTGGATTATTAAACCAGTTCTCTGGCAGTTACATGTGTGACAAGGGTAGGAGCATGACAAAAACTGCGCCCGTTTGGCAGATACCAGCAGGTTCTCACACAAATGAAGGCACCATTAGATTATTGTGAAAACAACGCAGGGAATTAAGTTTTACTGAAAGATGAACTTTTCATTTGTCTTAAGTCGTCGTCTGAGTTTTAGTGGTGACATGTTTCCAGTTAAATGTTTTATTTTAAATTCAGAAAAGTAAACACTCTTTCACATAGAGGTTAACGTACCTACAGGTGTTACATTTTCATGCAGAGGGCAGTGAATGCAATCATTTCAGCTGGACAAATGAACGGAATGTGATTTTACAACTGTAAATGTAGCTTCATTGTGGAAACATAGAAAAGTTTCATTAGGAAACTTCATACAATGGTGTACAAAAAATACAGACGAATAGAGCTTTCGCGTGATGTATCACTGATAAATAACATAAATCTACAAAATTTGAACCATGTATAAAAATAGCTGATACGGTATAGTATAGGTATAGTACAGAAGGTAATGGAAAGAAATACGCAAACAGGCGTACACAAATGAGACTTTTATTCAAAAGCAGTAATTACACTGAAGTCTCGCAATTTATGACGATCGCTGGGCATTAGACAACACGGAACACGGTTCTACAGACGCCTACGAGGTGCGACAATAAAGTTATGAGACTGATGTGCAAAAAAAATGTTGCTTATCGTTTTAGTCAAGTTTAGTGCTGTCTTCTTCAAAGTAGTTCCCTTCTGATTGCACACATTTTTTCCAGCGCATCTGCCATTGATGGTAACGTATCTGGAACTCATCTTCTGTAATATCCTCCAAGGCCCCCCTTCACAACTTTTTGGACATCTTGTGTTGTTTCAAAATGGTGTCCCTTGAGCGCCGTTTTGACTCTTGGGAATAGGAAAGTCGCACAGAGCGATATCTGGTGAATAAGGTGGCTGTGGCAGTACTGTAATTTGTTTTGAGGTTAAAAATTGCTGTACTGACAGAGCAGTATGGGATGGCATATTATCGTGATGCAGATCTTCATTTATTATTAGACGAACCGTTCCTCGATTGATGTTCAATTCTTCTGCAATCATTTTCACGGATATTTTTAGATCAGATCGTACGACTTCACGCATCCTGGCCAGGATGACATCCGTCCGTGAGGTTGACGGTCGTCCACTGCGGCCTTCATCTTCAACATTCGTTCTGCCTTCACTAAACATTTTACGCCAACGAAAACCTTGAGCTCTTGACTTAACGTCCTCTCCAAAAGCCTTCTGAAGCTTACCGTAAGTTGTCGTCGCGTTTTCACCCAATTTAACGCAAAAAGAAATGGAATACCGTTGCGTAATATTATGCGGTTATGAGAGACACAAACACGTGGTAACTTATTACAGCACAATTCACGACTGAGCAGTTGCATCGATGTGCCGCTTGGACTAGAAGCAGCTTGTAGACCAAGGTCAAAGATATTGTGCCTACGCAAGTCTGCAGGGTTGCCACATCTTGCAAAGAAAATCAGTCTCATTACTTTATTGTCGCACCTCGTATTTAAAGGTTTGGAGGCCTGTACGCCCATGTAGCATTATTCCAGCCCACATCATAACACCTGAATCACCAAAGCCATCTTGTTCAACAGCGCTTAACGCACTATCATATGCCGACAGGTGGCAACACGTAATGCACTCAGGAATATTTTCGAATATGACCATTTCGGTCGTTCAGGTGTTACAGTGTGGGGAAGCGAAACGTTGCACAGGCTTACTGACCTCCAATCTTTGAACACGATACACTCAACGGGAAACTTAGTTGCGACTCTGTACGTTTTCCCCATGTGCGTGTTTTCAGAGGTCCATTCGTCTCTGATTTCATTTTTAAGGATGACAGTGCGAGACCTCATCGAACAGCACAGGTGGAGGAGCTGTTGGAACAAGAAAATTGAAAGGCTTGGGCTCACAGGACAGAGCGAATTAGGTTGTGGAAAGGGGCCAAAATGAATTCCTGTCAGTTGCACTCAACATACAATTTTATTTATCAACACACAATATTACAACAAGGATATAAAACACCCAAAACTTTAATACACCTCCCTTGATTACTTTTAGATCGGATGAAGGCCACATTCAAAATCCAAGACACAAGGCCTAAGCAAAATAAAAATACAAGGTTCTTCTGCTGGTTTCACCCAAGAATATTTTCTAAATCTTCAATCTAATCGGCTGAAGGCCTTAGCAATTTAATTATAATGGAACTAGGTTGGAGGTCGCATATTAAGCAATAAGAGGAGTTTCAATCAAAAGGCAGAAGGCCTTATCTTAAAACATTTCATATAAAATAAAGAATAACAATCTCATGCCTTAAGGGAAAGACGAGAACAGTAATTTAAGAGATATTAATACTCGGCTTAAGGCCACACATCAACATAATAATTTAACGGCTTAAGGCCTTAAAAGATTTGATATAAATTTCGGATGAAATCCCCATCTAAGGAATAAGAATCTTATGCCTGAGGGGCAAGAGAGGAACATTAATTCAGGATATATTAAAACTCATCTGGTGGCCACCCATCAACCAAATAACTAAAACTGAAACAGGGGAGTTACTGTGTAACAGACACGGAACAGCACGCAGAAGTTTCCAAGGGTGGTCGGTCTGGTTTTGTGATTCTAACACCCGTTTAGGTAAGACACGCAGCCTATCCAACGACTTCTAAATCTGGAGGCAACCCAACCGACAGACGGCCGACCTACCCATCAACCAGATCAGTTGCGCTCCACGTAACTAGCAAAGGGATTTAAATACAACGACACATAGAATGTTGGCGCCCACAACGACTAACAACACCTCAGCTGTCGAACTACAGGCCGTGCTGGACAGCAACAACGCAAAGAGGAAAAAACACTGCCTAAAATTACGTTACGTGACGACCAACCAATAGCGGTAGCAGGCATTTCAACCAATAACCCTTCTCCAGCATTAGTGTAGAATAGTGCCTTTCTATCCAAAGACAATGACCGCCAATGGTATCCACAAGAGATGAGCTACCAACGCCCCTTCTTCTGCTTATGATTATGGCCCACCGATGGTGGCCATATGAATTTTAACTAATACTGTCACTTCTCCAGCACGAACGCCACAAAACTCCCCCTTTATAAGTGGGTGTGACACTCGTCTCTGACAGTGTTCTAGCAGTAGTGGACACCAAAAGATCCTGAGGAAGATCCCAACAGAGGGGTCGAAACGACGAACATTTTAGAAGGAACATGACACGGCCTAACAACCCAGAAGATTTTAACTGCAGCTGCAGACGTACATGAAATTACTATGTACATCACAATTCTCCAAAACACCGTTTCCAAAACATAACACATCATGCCTACTAGGGCACCTCAAGATTAACTAACATCAGACTTACGAACCAAATCAACTACTGTTACGACAGCTTCTGGTGGAGATCATAATAAGGAGCATGTTTCCTTCTCACACTATTCTGTCTCAAGCTGAAAATTATTTCTGTATTACCAGTATTCCAATCAAAATCACTTAACTGTCCAAAGGAGTTGTGCTTGTCAACACACATCCAAAGTCCAAGAAGAAAAGCTGTCACGTACTCGGCGTGTTATAACACTACGACTGGCCTGTCACTAGCCACTGCTTACAGAGTGCTGCGTGAAACTCAAACTGGGACCTCACAAAGTACAAGTGTTGCATAGACTGACCGGTTCAGACACTGCTGCTTCATCACCCTCTGCACTACTGTGTAGCTCATCGGACTCCTCAGAGACACCTATCACAGTTACCACTACCAGGGAGTGACAAATTCAGGGAATGGCGCGACACTAACGTCCCGTGTGCAACATCATCTTATTATACACGTATATTTTTTTTTCTTAAAGATGAGATGTTAAATCTTAAAATGAGTTACACTCGCTGTAGCCTTACCGTATACAATAATAATGATAATTTTTTTGTTAGTATATTAACTCATGTAAACTAATAAATTCTGACGTAAGTAGCGCTATGCCATGGCCCTGTGAAATCAATCTGAATAAATTGAAGAATACTTACCTCATGATGGTGTCGCCGGATAACGCTGTCTATATATCTGCTCGTGAATGGCACAGCTTAGTGCAATGCTGGCCTATCTACTAATACAGGACAACAGTTGTCTGAGGTCTGAATTATTAGAAAATCTGACTTTGCTTATTGACACAGCTGCACAGTTGATTGTCTGATTACTAAAGAACACATGACTATGATCTGCCACGCACAGTGCGTGGCGGAGGGTTCCCCTACACCACTACTACCCATTCCATTTCCTGTTCCAATCGCAGATGGATAAAGGGAAAACCGACTGTCCACAGTGTGTTTCCATAAGACCGTGCAAAAATTTAACTGGACATAGAGCAGTGAACAATTTGAGCTAGGGAACCTGAGGTCAGAGAAGCCAGCTTAAGGAAGTAATAGGAATAAAATCACATTATTGTGTTATCCTTTATTTACATTAGTTACAGTTAACTGCAAATACCATCACTGACAACATGAACGTACCATTTGTTCTGTATCTTACAAAATGTGACGCACTCTGACAAATATCCCTGACGTGTTTCGAATCTCACCACAGCCGACTACAAATCTGGTAACAAATTCCATCTCCATATCCACTGGGATCTCATACAGGAGTCACCCCATAGGAAATAATCAAGGGGATTCATGTCAGATGACCTACAAGCCATGGAATAGGACCTCAGCCTCCAATCCAGCGACCAGTAAATGCAGCACTTACGTGGCTGCGAACATCCACACTTAAGTGAGACGGTACACTGTCATGTTGTACCCATATCCTGTCACGAACAGCCAAGGGTACGTTCTCCAATAACACACGTCGAACTCTTTGCACAAACCTCAAGTACAGGTGGCCATTCAGAGGGCCAGCTAGAAGATATGGCCCAACGAAATTGTCGCATACAACGCCCGTCCAGGCCCTCCTCTTTGTTTCCTTGCGGGAAATAAAGAATGTACACGTAAATAAACAGCACACTACAAGTAAACTTGTACGCATGTTATTTGTAAATGAGCTGGAAAACAGTGACGCTAGACAAAGTGGTAGATAAGTTTACTTCCATATCTCCTTAAGCTGTCATCTCCGACCCTAGTTTCCCTCCCTCAGATTGTACAGTGGAGCATCCTCTACGTCCTGTTCCTTTTTGCACGCTCTTACGTAAGCCCCTGAATATACCTCCGTATGAGCCCTAATTTGTCCAGCATTACCTTCGTGGTCTTTAGCGAAATGTATTTTGGAGGCAGTAACATCGTTCTGCAGTCAGCTTCAAATGAAGGTTCTCTAAATTTCCTTAATGCGTTCCTCGAAAAGAACGTCGCCTTCCCTTAAAGTATGATGTGGTTAGCACATTTGCTTTCTCTTGCGTTGCACGCTGGCAAGGTTTTCCTCAGCTGGTTTGCAGCAGTGCTGCATTCTAACATTCAACACTATCGAACAGTATCGAGTCTCTTTTGCCGCAAGGTAAGTTACGGAAATTCATTTTAGCATCACTGTTAGCACACAGAAAGATTATTTACAGTCAAGCAATGCATTACAGATTATCATTAGGTCCAGTTAAATTAAAGTTTAGTTCACATCTCACCTCTTATGTCAGAAATTATAGCGTTTACAGTCCTGTGTTACATGTTCGCACGCGCGTCATTCAAGGTTTCGAGTTTTACTTTGTTGGGGTGGATAAAATTGGAGGGTGTTTTAAAAAAAGCATTGAGGGCATCTATTATTTCAATGTTCAGTTTGTAATTTTATGCAGGATTTGTGTAGTCTGTTATTTTTCAGTGTTAGAATTGGAAGGTACATTCTGTGACGTCACACATTGTAGCACCGTTCACTGCTCTGTACGATACAGAGTTTTACACGATAGCTTCTTTAGTGTATAATTTTAGATTTTTTTGAATTACTTTTAATATAAGCTAACTGGAATACAGTAACACAATTTTAGATGGATTTGGCGACTTCTTTCATCAGATGGCTTTTCGCAAGCGTACTGCTTGCATTCTTCGCTTGAAAGAATGCTCACATTAAAATACAAATACACACGAAAATTAAGACTATGAGACCGTAACACAAAACAAAACACATAAGGTCAATTACACCAATATAATGAAGAAGAGGATTAGAGTTTCTAACACTACTGGATCCAAAAGTGTGGAAATATCTCCTTAAACCCAACCAAGTACAGAAGCAGGCCAAGACTCAATTTTCTACCCGTAGTATAATTGTCAATGAGAATTTTTAAGAAATTAAAATAAAGACACTGCCATCTTATATCAGGCCAATTAAATTTTAGACAGTGTGCCGGCGATGTAAGCAACATATTAAACAGTTCATGAGGCATTGAAATACTTTTCCAATCCTTGACAAATGCTCCAAACTCTCCTCACAGATAAATCGCCATCAGACGGTGGTAAAATTCACTACATGAAGATGCCTGATACAGTGCGTAGAGCGATGCCTAAGTAGCATTTAACAGTCTTTCAGTGTCTCCAGTGAAACAGAAATTAAGCAGTAGTTCATATCTGAAGAAACCTTCTGATGTTCTAGAGAAAAATCGTTTTACACATAACCATCCCAAAAATCTGATAGCTACTCAGATTCTATGTCCCATTTGTTTATTGATATACCACCATCAACTTCCGTCCCACACAGCACATATCTGTCGTTTTTATGGACACGTCCGCGGAAACGTGAAAAATATCTCCATTGATAAATATTTTTTTCATAAATATTATCGCTGAACCACTGGTGGATTGAAAATAGGGTGCAAATGTTTTATTTAAAGATTTTTCACCGCTTGATTTACTATTATCTGAAATTTGCATAATCACTACAATGGCGCGTAAATATTTATGAGCTGTGAACGTATGCATGGATGAACGCGAATAACAACGGAATTTGCGTTCATTACCTCTGGTGAGCAAGTGGCCCCGCAGTGCCCCCACACGGTTCATTATTTACGAGTTCATCTCGCCCCGTATCTGCACTGTGGCGAAAAGTTGACGGTTTGCAAAGTAAATTCGTTTACCTTTCCGAATACATCCGTCTAATATTTTAATTGTCCCTAAGGAAGATCTGCGTTGCTCATTGTGATAAAAAAGCTCAAAAAGTTGGCCGATATTTGTAAATACAAATGTATCTCAAATTAGATGTTTAATTTGTAATATTCTAACATTCCAATAATATTAGACGATCGGCTGAGAAGTGCTAAGGGAAGAAAATTCTCTCTTATTATCAGCTCTAACTGTACGTACTCGGTTCACAGGCGGACATGTGGCAGAGAATATACAGTGTGTCCACTATTTAAGCTCCAGTTTGAAAACGCTGTAGAATGAGAGACACTGCTCAGAATAACGTCAAACTTAAACAGCATTTTATTGAGGCAAGGAAAACGTTATTGAATTAAAAAAAGTGTTAAAAATTTGACCAATGTATGGCGTTGCGCCTCAGAATATGCTCGCCAACAGACACACTGTTTCTCAGTTTACGTCCGAAACGCCCAACATGACTGTGCCCTTGAAGGATTACGCACTGCTGGTAAAGCTCTTTTACAAGTACGGTTACTGTGGGCCAGTAGCCCTGCAGAAGTTCCAGACACTCAAGGACGTGAGAAAAGGCATTGGTCCGATGTCTGTTAAGGGCTTCGAAAAAATAAATACAAAATTGTAAAAGGGCGGCTCTTTTGAAATGCGGTATCCCAGATGGAGGAAAGCAGTGGATCCGACATCCGTCAAAGATGTGGCCACAGCATTGCAGAAGGGTCGGGCGGTGGTGTGCAAACATGAATTGCACTGGGAAATACCCGAACATTGATCATGCCTGAGAGCATGATGCATAAAGTCTTCCGAAACAACCTGCACTGCCATCCATACAAAATCGCGCATGTTTTAGTTGCTTCCTGCTGACGTGCCAGTTCTGGAATTTATTGCTCGCATGGAAGTGGACGATGAATGGCCATGGAACTTTCTGTGGGCAGACAAACCAATTTTCGTCTCCAAGAACACTGTCAATACGCAGAACTGCAGAATATGAGCAACGGAGAATCCCTACTCACATCAACCTGCTCAGCTTCATTCATTTATCGTAGGGCCGTATTTGTTCGCAGAGATGAGTTCCTGCGCGCCCTGTTACCTGTAATGTAGCTGGTAAACTCTATGAGAGAATTTAGCGAACCAACGTCATTCCAGCCTTTCACCTTTTTCGCACATTGCGCAGCCATTGTAGCGGTTGCTGCAGAGGCATTTCGCATACTCTAGAATTATTAGTCCCCTTTTCTCTACAGCCTGGCCGTCCAGATCACTTAATCTTCATTCGTGTGACTTCTGGCTGTGAGATCATATGAAATATGTTGGGTTCAGTGTTCTAGTCACGAACGTAGCTCTGCTGAAGGCATGCACTGTGCAGCGCATTCGGAACGTGACCTCCGAGACACTCCGATCTGTTGTGAAATATGCTGTTTCTCGATTGTAACTTGTGGTAGAAAACTATGGACAATATATTGAACATGTCTCGCACCAGTCTCACGGCAGTTATAAACCGATGTCATTTTGCTTGTTATGCGGTATTTGGCCTTAGGACAAATAAAGACCGATTTTCCCAACAGATGTGGTGCTACCTCGCCGTGGTGGATGGCCTTACGTAACTAACAGCGGCACATCTGTTTACTGCCGAAATTATGCAATCATGAACATTGAACAATAGGTAATGTGCATCTCAAATCACAGCCGTCGTACTGCGACTCATGTCTTTTGTAGCTGGCCCATTTTACGTTACGATGCTTACAGCGCCATCTGTTAGTAAATCTTCCGTTATTTTTTTATTTTATTTATTTATTTATTTTTTTGTTTCATAACATTTCCCAATGCGTCAATAACATGTTGTTCACATTTGTGTCATTCAGAGAAGTGTTTCTCTTTCTGCAGCTGCTTGAACCTGGAACTTTAATTACGGACATTTTGTCTTTCCGTGAGTTGTAGGACATTAGTGTAAGCCATCTGTTTCTGCACATTAAAAATCAATGAGTAGAATATTGTATATTCTCACTTTTCATGATGTCCCAATTGCCAAAGTTTTGCTTTTATGCTTTGGCGTAGGATGTGCATTTACATTCCATGCAGCCAACAACAATCTGCAGAAGTGTTAAAGATGAAGCTCGGCCCGTCACAAATTCCTCTCCTGTGCCATCTCGGAGTAGCACTTATATCCCAAGTCTTTAGTTATTTGTTAGATATGTTCCAATTTGTGTCTTCCCCTACATTCATTACCCTCTGCAGCTCATTCTAGTACTCTCAAAGTTATTCCTTTATATTTTGACACATAATCAGTCATCTGCACTTATCTACTTTAGCTCAGCAACTTCCATATTTTTCTTCCTTCGTCCATTACGCGGAAAACCTCCTCAGTCTTCATTTTATCAGTCCACATAATTCAGAAACCTTCTTCTGTAGCACCGCATCTCAAAAACCTCGATTCTGTTCTTCTTTTCAGATTTTCCCACAGTTCATAATTCACTGCCATACAACGCAGTGTTCCAATCGTAATTTCTCAGAAATTTCTTTCTCTAATCAACGTGTATGTTTCATACGACTCCTAACTGACGACGAATGAGCTCTTTGCCTGCGCTGGTCTGCTTTCTTACGTGCTCGTCATGTGTTATTCTGCTTCCAAAGTTGCAAAATTCGTTACGCTTGTCTGCTCTGTGGTCAACAATTCTGATGTTAGTTCGTTACTAATCTCATTCCTGCTGCTCCTAAATATTTTAGTCTTTCTTCGATTTACTCTCAACCCATATAACATACTCATCAGGCTTTTCATTCCACTCAACACATCATGTCATTCTTCTTCATTTTCACAGAGGATAGCCATGTCATCAGAGAATTTTTTTATTGATATCCTGACAGGGGACATAAGTGAAGGTACAGGTGGCAGTCAATTGTGTGTTGAGCACAGAGTGATTTTCGCAATAGATTGGTAAGTTCAGCTTTTTTTTTTCCTTCGAGTGAAAGTAGTCTCTTCGGATATATCAGCTGCATCAACGTTCTTTACTCATTCTCTAGGTCTGACTGATTTTACTTTAAATGAGACAACGAGCTGAGCACTCTCTACCGGTTATACTGACTCGGGGTGGGAGTGTTTTCACTTCCATACTTGTTCCTACTTTCCGGATACACAAGAGTGAATCATTTTGCCAAAAAAGAACCTCATTTCAAGGAGAAGTAAATAATAATTATATTTCCTTAAGCAAATACTTTCTAAATTTATTTATTTATTTACTTAAACACGAATACGTCATATTTCTTGTTATATAGCTAGGGAAGGCCGAAATGCACGCTATTAGCTTACGCAGGATGGCGTGAGGTCTGAAACAGGACACGCAATGAATGCTACAAAGGAAAGTACGTAGCTTCTGGAATACTTAACTTTAATCCACCATTTGTATACATCGTTCTTGATGAGACATGCTTCATACGATAACTATCAATTGCTATGGCGCCTTGCTAGGTCGTAGCCATTGACTTAGCTGAAGGCTATTCTAACTATCTTCTCTGCAAATAAACGAGGCTTCGTCAGTGTTGCATCGCTAGCTAAGTCGTCCGTACAACTGGGGCGAGTGCTAGTAAGTCTCACGAGACCTGCCGTGTGGTGGCGCTCGGTCTGCGATCACTGACAGTGGCGACACGCGGGTCCGACATGTACTAATGGACCGCGGCCGATTTAAAGCTACCACCTGGCAAGTGTGGTGTCTGGCGGTGACACCACATTCCTCCCCCGCAAATCGGCGAACGGTCGTGTTATAAGGCTTCCGCCCGCCGTGGGGAGGACCCCATGTTGGCGTATGCGATGAGGTGGGGAGCCTAACAACAGGCGAGGCTGTGCCATTCGGTCCGAGGGGAGCTAGGAAACGCCTGAAAACCTAGTCCAGGGTGCACGCCAACATGCGGTGTATGCGCCCGTAGAGAGACAGGAGGGGCCGAAGTGTCGACCTCCATCGCGTCAGGGTACCCGACGCGCGAAGACGCCAAGTGATCCGGATCGGGCAAGAGGTCCATGGCGGAGGACATCTGGTCACGGGAAGCGATCGGCGGCGCGTGACCCAGGGAGGCGCCAGGCGACGGCGGCGGCGCGTCGCCATGGGGCAAAATGGAAGGCAGCGTCGGTAACACCTGGGGATGAAGCGAGCCAGTAGATGGGTCCCCAGGGCGCTGACCGGACGGCACCGTCGCTGAAAGCAGACGGGGAGCGGCAGAACCCGTGCGACGACAGAGGCGCAGCTGATTGAGATGCCGACGCACCTCACCAGAGGCCCCCAAAACCAAATACATCGCGCGGCCGAGGCAGCGAAGAATGCGCCCTGCGAGCCAACGCCGTGAACCGCGATAGTTGCGATAGAATACAACGTCGCCTGGAGCGAAAGCAGGAGTCTGCCGCTGCACAGGAACCTGATGCGGCGGATGCAGCAAGGACATCAAGGTTCGATGAGGACGACCGTGGAGCAACTCAGCCGGCGAGCGACCATCTCGGGGCTGAGAGCGATACGAAGACAAAAAGAGCAACAACGCGTCCTCCCGAGAATGCGACTCTTTCAACTTCAACATCTGTGACTTGAAAGTCCTGACCAATCGTTCAGCGGCACCGTCTGATTGAGGCGAAAACGGCGCGGATGTCAGATGTTGAATACCATTAGATTTGCAGAATGACTGAAATTCTGCGGACATGAATTGTGGGCCATTGTCGGAAACAATAGTCTGCGGAAGACCTGCAATGCAAAAGATAGCAGACAACGCTTGGATGGTGGCAGATGACGTCGTGGAAGACATCCGGACAACAAAAGGAAAATTACTGAAAGAATCGACAACAACCAACCATCGAGCATTCCAGAATGGACCAGCAAAATCGATGTGCAAGCGTTGCCAAGGGGAAGTGGCTTTTGGCCATGCGAAGAATTTCCGCGGTGGTGCGGATTGTTGTTTGGCACACGCCATGCAAGAAGAGCACATATTCGTAATCGCAGCATCGATTCCGAACCAAGTACAGTGCTGACGAGCCAGTTGTTTCGTTTGCACTATACCACAATGTCCTTGGTGGAGAAGCCCTACGACAGAGGACTGCAACGAACGTGGGACCAAGACTCTGGACTGATCATTATCAGAACGCAACAGCAAAACACCACGTCGTACAAAAAGTCTCTCCTTGTGAGCAAAAAATCGGCGAACCAGCGTGTCCCCGATCCGTGACTTTGACAAGGGCCATTGCGTAGCAACAAAACGCAGAACGGTAGCAAGGACAGGGTCGGCAGCTGTGGCTGTAGCTACACGACGAAAATCAATCGGAAACGATTCGACCACGTCATCGGTTTCCGAATCAATAAACATGCAAGCAAGTTCGGAAGAATCGAATGCTTTATCCTCAGCAACAGGCAAACAGGACAACGCATCGGCGTTTCCGTGCTTAGCAGTGGACCGATACAAGATATCGTAGCGGTACTGCGGGAGGAAAATAGACCAGCGAATGAATTTCTGCGCTGTATGTGGAGGTACAGGCTTGTTCGGATGAAAAAGCGATGTCAAAGGTTTGTGGTCTGTGATGATGGTAAAGTGACGACCATACAAGAAATCGTGAAACTTTGTAACACCAAACACGAGAGCCAAAGCTTCTTTCTCGATCTGTGAATAATTTCTTTGCGCTGACGACAGCAATTTGGATGCAAAGGCAATAGGGCGATCATGCGAGCCATCTTTGTGCGCAAGCACAGCACCGATCCCGAAATCCGATGCATCTACCATCAAAAAAAGGGGTTTCTGGGGATCGAATGGCGTAAGGCAAGTATTTGAAAGCAACGCCGATTTCAACTGGCGAAAGGCGCGTTCGCATTCCGTCGTCCAGACAAACGGAACACCTGTACGGCGTAAACGATGAAGCGGAGCTGAAATGGAAGAAGCGCGCGGCATATAGTTAGTATAATAATTAAGTTTTCCCAGCACACTCTGTAGCAGCTTCAAATTCTGCGGCGAAGGCAAGTCTTGGATGGCACGAAGGTGCTCTGGACTCAGATGTATGCCTTGTGTATTGATTACATGTCCCAAATATGGTAAGTCACGAGCAAAAAACACACATTTGTTCTTCCGCAAGCGAAGACCATTTTGTCGCAAGACCTGAAATAATGTCCGGAGGTTTGCTAAATGTTCGTCTCCTGTCTTTCTGGAGATCACAATATCGTCCAGATAGTTTGCCGCAGTAGGGACCGATGCACAAACAGTTTGCAAATATTGCTGAAACAATGCAGGGGCAGATGCATACCCAAATGGCAGTCTTTTGAAGCAGTACAAACCAAGATGCGTGTTAACCACCAAGACGCGCTGGGATTCGTCGTCCACCGGTACGATAACTATCAATTGCTATGGCGCCTTGCTAGGTCGTAGCCATTGACTTAGCTGAAGGCTATTCTAACTATCTTCTCTGCAAATAAACGAGGCTTCGTCAGTGTTGCATCGCTAGCTAAGTCGTCCGTACAACTGGGGCGAGTGCTAGTAAGTCTCTCGAGACCTGCCGTGTGGTGGCGCTCGGTCTGCGATCACTGACAGTGGCGACACGCGGGGCTGACATGTACTAATGGACCGCGGCCGATTTAAAGCTACCACCCAGCAAGTGTGGTGTCTGGCGGTGACATCACATTTCTGGTATAAAGTATATGCCCTGATTGATTTTAAAAGATTAATAATTGATGCTGCCAACGGCCATACCGCTGTTGTAACACCTGTTCCCGTCAAATCGCCGAAGTTAAGTTCCGTCGGGCTTGGCTAACACTTCGAGGTGTGACTGTACGGTCTGCCGAGCGCTGTCTACTCAGCCCTTGTGAGGCCAAATGAAGAGCGACTTGATTGGAAAGTAGCGGCACCGATCTCGTTAACTGACGTACGGCCGGGATAGAGGTGAGCTGACCACAAGCTCCTCCATCTTCTTCTTCTGTAGTGGTCAATACAAGGATTGGTTTGCAACAGATACAATGGCAGCTTGTCTCCATTCTGTGCGTCTTTCAGCTTTTCTCTTCATTTCTTTATAGGTGTTACATCCCACATCTTTCACGATTTGATCCATGTACCTCAGTCGTGGTCTTCCTCTTGGTCTTTTTCCCTCGACATATCTCTCTATGATTGTGTTCAGGATTCCTTTATGTCTTAATAGATGGCCTGTAAATTGCTCTCTTCTTTTAACAATGAAACTCCAGAAGCTTTTCTTCTCACCTGCTCTTTCCAGAACCACTTCGTTTGCGACCTTGTCGATACATTTTATTTTGAGCATGCGTCTATAGCACCACATTTCAAAGGAATTTAGCTTCTGGTTTTCCTCTGTCCCGAGACTCCTCCATATCCGCCCAATATCCGCTTCCAGAGACGCCTGTGGGCTGAGGATGAGACGGCGATCGGTCAGTACCGTTGGGCCTTCAAGGCCTGTTCGTACTAAGTTTATTTTAGTTTAAAGGTTTTAATGACTAGTGTTACACTGTAAATTTGTGTTTAAATGAACGACCAAATACTTTTTAATTTAATTTATTGAAGCTATGTCTCTTTCCGCAGGTTTACTCCCATCAACAACAGTCCCATTTCAGTAAATGCTGAGGCGCCGTGAACAGAAAGCATATAGTAGACAATTTTTTTTAATTGTTCAGTGACATAACCACCTTACTTTTAAGCATATACGGTGAGTTTTTGCGATAGAATATTTTCGAGAAAATTATTTGTCATCATTTCTTAATATTCCTTTCATGGCTAACCAGCTCAAGCTAGAAACCGCTCAAGAAACACACTCAGGCTAGCCTGTAGAACTGACGGAAAGGTTACACACTGACTTCGCTCGAAAGGAAATAATTAACAATCCTGTAAATATCTAAAACTAAACACATCAAAAAAAGAACTCCTGAAAACAGACGTTGACTGTGGATATTGTATCACAGACACAGTCCCTTTGACGGTTCAGAGATGTCTCTAAACCCACCCAAAGATGTAAACTACCATGCATGAGCAGCGGCTATGACACGGATGGGGTTGGACAGCCGATCAGTTCCAGACATTCCGTTGCGTAGGTGGTTCAATCATGCCTAAATGGTCAATACCGCAGTTCGATCGCGTCCGCATTGTTATTTTGTGCCAGGAAGGGCTCTCGACAAGGGAAGTGTCCAGACGTCTCGGAGTGAACCAAAGCGACGTTGTTCGGACGTGGACATGCCTCGCTTAGGTCGTCAGAGGGCTACTATTCCAGCAGATGACCGCTGCCCACAGATTACGGTTCGGAAGAACCCTGACAGCCTTGCCACCATGTTGAATAACGTTTTCGTGCAGCCACAAGACGTCATGTTACGATTCCCAGTTGGTGCACATCGACAGTGCAAAAAGTGCTTCTTTTCTGTGTTTACTTCGTAGATTCTTACTTACATTGCGTGTGAGTTTCGTGTAGGAGGCGTAATTTCGAGTTTCAGTTACTGTAATCGTAAATTCAGGCAGATTGTAGCGCAGTCGTTAGGCATTTGTACAGGTTAGTTCATACATTCTCTGCGTGTTTCCCTTGCGTTATCTAGGCACGGGCTCGTGTTTCAGTAACTTTTGTTCAACATCGATTAGAATAGGCAGGGACTATGATTGTTGTGTTCGAATGAGGGCTGAGTTGGTATCCCTTCGCTCACAGCTGCAGGGGGCGTTGACTTTGGTCGCGCAGATTGAGGCTGTTGCCAATGGGCACCACTGTGGGGAGCCGGACTTGGGTATGACGGGGATATCAACCTCGTCCCGTCTGTCCCCAGATCGGTCTGCCGCTGTGGTTTCCCCGGTTGCTGCCCGCAGTGGGGCTGAGCCCTCGCCTGTGGTTGATTGGGAGGTCGTTCCAAGGCGTGGCAAGCAGCGAAAGATGTCCCATGAGGCTGATCAGAAAGCCTCCCCGGTGCGTCTGACACAGGTTTTGGGTGCTGTCTCTGGCTGAGCCATATGCAGCTGCCTGCCCTGTTTCAGAAGATCATTCTCAGCCTTCAAGGTCTGGGAAGTCGCAGAGGGTGGGCTTATTGGTAGTTGAGAGCTCCAATGTTAGGCGCGTAATGGGGCCTCTTAGGGATATGGCGGCTAAGGAGGGGAAGAAATACAGTGTGCACTCCGTGTACATTCCTGGTGCAGTCATTCCTGATGTGGAAAGGGTCCTTCCGGATGCCATGAAGAGCACAGGGTGCAGCCAGCTGCAGGTGGTGGCACATGTCGGCACTAATGACGGTTTTGCGACCGTGTTGGCTGCAGATTCCTTGACTTGCGCCATAGGGTGGTGGGGTTTCGGGTTCCGCTGAAAAGGTCAGGAGTTCACTACACTCAGCTGGCGGCTACACGGGTAGCGGAGGCTGTGTGGCGTGGACTGGGCGGTTTTTTAGGTTAGAAGGCCTCGGGAAAGTACGGGGTGGGCTGCAATCTCAAAGGGTGCATGGCAAATACAGGACGTGCTTGGATCGAGGAACAGTCGGAATTGTAGTTGTAAATTGTTGTAGTTGTGCTGGGAAAGTCCCTGAGCTTCAAGCGCTAATAGAAAGCACAGAAGCTGAAATCGTTATAGGTACAGAATGCTGGCTAAAGCCTGAAATAAGTTCTGCAGAAATTTTTACGAAGTCTCAGACGGTGTTCAGGAAAGATAGATTAGGCAGAATTGGTGGTGGAGTGTTTGTGTCTGTCAGTAGTGGTTTATCTTGTAGTGAAGTCGAAGTAGATGCTCCGTGCGAATTGGTATGGGTGGAGGTTATACTTAACAGCCGAACCAAGATAATAATTGGCTCCTTCTACCGACCCCCAGACTCCGATGATATAGTTGCCGAACAGTTCAGAGAAAATTTGAGTCTCGTAACAAATAAATACCCCACTCATACGGTTATATGATATGTTGGCAAAAATACTTGTTCAAAACCGGTGGTAGGCAGAAAACATCTTCCGAAATTGTCCTAATTACTTTCTCCGAAAATTATTTCGAACAGTTAGTCCACGAACCCATGCGAATTGTAAATGGTTGCGAAAACACACTTGACCTCTTAGCCACAAACAATCCAGAGCTAATAGAGAGCATCATGACTGACACAAGGATTAGTGATCACAAGGTCGTTGTAGCTAGGCTCAATACCGTTTCTTCCAAATCCACCAGAAACAACCGCAAAATAATTTTATTTAAAAAAGCGGATAAAGTGTCACTAGAAGCCTTCCTAAGAGACAATCTCCATTCCTTCCGAACTGACTATGCAAATGTAGACGAGATGTGGCTCAAATTCAAAGATATAGTAGCAACAGCAATTGAGAGATTTATACCTCATAAATTAGTAAGAGATGGAACTGATCCCCCATGGTACACAAAACAGGTCCGAACACTGTTGCAGAGGCAATGGAAGATGCATGCGAAGTTCACAGGAACGCGAAATCCCGAAGATTGGCTAACATTTACAGACGCGCGAAATTTGGCACGGACTTCAATGCGAGATGCTTTTAATAGGTTCCACAACGAAACATTGTCTCGAAATTTGGTAGAAAATCCGAAGAAATTCTGGTCGTATGTAAAGTACACAAGCGGCAAGACGCAGTCAATACCTTCGCTGCGCAGTGCCTATGGTACTGTTACCAACGACTGTGCCGCTAAAGCGGAGTTATTGAAAGCAGTTTTCCGAAATTCCTTCACCAGGGAAGACGAATGGAATATTCCAGAATTTGAAACACGAACAGCTGCTAGCATGAGTTTCTTAGATGTAGATACCTTAGGGATTGCGAAGCAACTCAAGTCGCTTGATACGGGCAGGTCTTCACGTCCAGATTGTATACCGATTAGGTTCCTTTCAGATTACGTTGATACAATAGCTCCCTACTTAGCAATTATATACAACCGCTCGCTCACCGATAGATCTGTACCTACAGGTTGGAAAATTGCGCAGGTTGAACCAGTGTTTAAGAAGGGTAGTACGAGTAATCCATCGAACTACAGACCTATATCATCGACGTCGGTTTGCAGTAGGGTTTTGGAGTATATACTGTATTTAAACATTATGAATCACCTCGAAGGGAACGATCTATTGATACGTAATCAGCATGGTTTCAGAAAACATCGTTCTTGTGCAACGCAACTAGCTCTTTATTCGCACGGAATAATGGCCGCTATCGACAGGGGATCTTGCATGGGGGCTTAATTAAATAAAATGCAAATATTTTTAGTAGCTGTCTGTCCGATTACGCAAGTCTCGTAAACGGTTGGCCCTGACTAGTAATTGTACGCAATCTGACTGCATAGAACGACAACAAAGAATGAAATGAAAATTTTCTGTTAACACAATTAATTAATTAAGTCCCCAGCAACTATAAAACCTACGAAACCAAAGCACAAGTGTAATTGTTCTGTGTGTGGGAGTGTGACTCAACGTACACATCTGGCACGGTTCTTCTTCAACAAGACAAGAAATTTTAAATATCATTTGTACTGAAGTAATTAAGAAAAATAGAAATCCTATAATTGCGCAAGAAAACCAGAATTACACTCTAATACAAGAACACAAGCCACATGCTTTGATGACTGAACCTGTAATGACGCATTATTCAGGACATTGAAATAATGAGAAAAGAAAGAAAAGTAGTTTGTTACCTTAATTGATATTGATGAAAAGCACTCTAATCATTACAATATCTCCACACCGACTCGCTACTACCACATCTCAACAAGAACTTTTTCAGTACCACATCTCAGCAAGCACTCACTGCTACGAGTTCTTAACAAGCACTGACCACTACGAGTCCTCGACAGGCACTCACTACTACGAGCTCTCCCCAAGCTCTGTGGAGGCGGCTGAATAATACTCTTTGGCGCAATCTCTGGCGCAGTGGCTCAGTGTAGCCACCTTTCATATGCCCCTCCTCCACAGGCCAGAATTTGATGGTATTTTTACCAGCATTGGTGGTGAAAATACCACCAAATTCGTCTACAAAAATACAGACAAAAATAAAAGATAATATTAATACCTAAATATCACGTAATTAGTTAAAGTTTTGGCTTTGCACTGACCTTTCAATAACCTAATATATAAAATACAGTAGGCAATACAAATTCTTTCATACATGTGGCTTTACATAATAGTTTACACAATACACAAAAAATCAGTTTATACAAATGTTCACATAAAATACTTTTAATTATTCAAAAAAAAACAAATAGTTGATAATTCCAGCCCAGCAATGGTCAACAGGTGCAAACACCAACAAGTGACATCATTTTAGTAAAAGCAGTTCCATCTGTGGCACCCAGTAGTGTTGAGCAGGTACACACAGCAACAAGTCACATTATTTCAGTAAAAAACAGTCCATCAGTGGCACCCAGTAATGTTGAGGAGGTACACACAGCAACAAGTGACATTATTTCAGTAGAAGCAGTTCATCAGTGGCACCCAGTAATGTTGAGCAGGTGCAGACACCAACAAGTGACTTCATTTCAATAAAAGCGGTTCCATCAGTTGCACCCAGCAATGTTGAACAGGTGCAGACACCAACTAGTGACATTATTTCAGTAGAAGCAGTTCCATCTGTGTCACCCAGTAATGTTGAGCAGGTGCAGACAGCAACAAGTGACATCATTTCAATAAAAACAGTTCCATCAGTTGCACCCAGCAATGTTGAACAGGTGCAGACACCAACAAGTAACATTATCTCAGTAGAAGCAGTCCATCAGTGGCACCCAGCAATGTTGAGCAGGTGCAGACAGCAACAAATGACATTATTTCAGTAGAATCAGTCCATTAGTGGCACCTAGCAATGTTGAGCAGGTGCAGATACCAACAAGTGACTTCATTTCAATAAAAGCAGTTCCATCAGTTGCACCCAGCAATGTTGAACAGGTGCAGACACCAACAAGTGACATTATTTCAGTAGAAGCAGTCCATTAGTGGCATCTAGCAATGTTGAACAGGCGCAGACACCAACAAGTGACATCATTTCAATAAAAGCAGTTCCATCAGTTGCACCTAGCAATGATGAGCAGGTCTAGAGAGCAGTCCATAATATTCACTATCACTGCTCACACTGTTCATCAGAGTTTATTAGCAGAAATTAAACATGTCCTAGTGGCATCAATCATGTAGAAAAAGTACAAGTAACAGTCCATAATATTTACTATCACTGATCACACAGTTCATCAGCAGAAATTAATCATTCCTAAGTGGCACCCATTATGTTGAAAAGTGCAGGTAACAGTTCATAATATTCACCATCACTAATCAGACAGTTCAAGCATGAACAATTGTTTGAATACACATACAAATGCTTTTACAATGCTCTTACACTAAACATACAAATTCTAATAAACACACAAATGATATCAGATAATTGTCATATTAACTATTATAAATACACAAACATCAGTAAACCTATAATATTTATGGGTGTCAGTGCAAGCCACTACAAACAAATAAAATAATATTCAGGAGATAGGTGGGTAGGATTAGGAAAGGAAAACACACAAAATACACTCACTCATCTTTCATCCACATTAAGTACTACTGTGTAATTAAATAGTGGTAACTGTGTAAATGCAATTCTGTGAAAATTTGATGTTCATCTTGTGTATCAAGTAGTAGTGGCAGCAATGTATAACAGTCAATAATAGTTAAGTCAACGTCATAGTCATCATGTCAAGACCAATGTTTGCCAAGCCAGATCAAATGTACTGTTGCTGAACAACTGTCAGTGAGCCAAGATATGCAATTACTTCCTCTCTCCAAAAAAAAAAAAAAAAAAAAAAAAAAATATGTACTGCTTATTGATTTAACAAAGTGTGTGTAGACGATCTTCCTTCCACTTTAGTGTTCTAGTCTGCTATCTTCATCCTCCTTGTTCCATATAGACCAACAAAAAAAAAAAAAAAATATATGCTCTTATACACCAAAACTCCAATAATCATCAGCATCACATAATCTCAATACTTCAATAATACCTCTTACGTCGAAACATATGGCTGTGAGGGCTGTACAAGCAATGATCACACGCACGGCACAGCGGACACACCAGGAACCGCGGTGTTGGCTGTCGAATGGCGCTAGCTGCGCAGCATTTGTGCACCGCCGCCGTCAGTGTCAGCCAGTTTGCCGTGGCATACGGAGCTCCATCGCAGTCTTTAACACTGGTAGCATGCCGCGACAGCGTGGACGTGAACCGTATGTGCAGTTGACGGACTTTGAGCGAGGCCGTATAGTGGGCATGCGGGAGGCCGGGTGGACGTACCGCCGATTTGCTCAACACGTGGGGCGTGAAGTCTCCACAGTACATCGATGTTGTCGCCAGTGGTCGGCGGAAGGTGCGCGTGCCCGTCGACCTGGGACCGGACCGCAGCGACGCACGGATGCACGCCAAGACCGTAGGATCCTACGCAGTGCCGTAGGGGACCGCACCGCCACTTCCCAGCAAATTAGGGACACTGTCGCTCCTGGGGTATCGGCGAGGACCATTCGCAACCGTCTCCATGAAGCTGGGCTACGGTCCCGCACACCGTTAGGCCGTCTTCCGCTCACGCCCCAACATCGTGCAGCCCGCCTCCAGTGGTGTCGCGACAGGCGTGAATGGAGGGACGAATGGAGATGTGTCGTCTTCAGCGATGAGAGTCGCTTCTGCCTTGGTGCCAATGATGGTCGTATGCGTGTTTGGCACCGTGCAGGTGAGCGCCACAATCAGGACTGCATACGACCGAGGCACACAGGGCCAACACCCGGCATCATGGTGTGGGGAGCGATCTCCTACACTGGCCGTACACCACTGGTGATCGTCGAGGGGACACTGAATAGTGCACGGTACATCCAAACCGTCCTCGAACCCATCTTTCTACCATTCCTAGACCGACAAGGGAACTTGCTGTTCCAACAGGACAATGCACGTCCGCATGTATCCCGTGCCACCCAATGTGCTCTAGAAGGTGTAAGTCAACTACCCTGACCAGCAAGATCTCCGGATCTGTCCCCCATTGAGCATGTTTGGGACTGGATGAAGCGTCGTCTCACGCGGTCTGCACGTCCAGCACGAACGCTGGTCCAACTGAGGCGCCAGGTGGAAATGGCACGGCAAGCCGTTCCACAGGACTACATCCAGCATCTCTACGATCGTCTCCATGGGAGAACAGCAGCCTGCATTGCTGCGAAAGGTGGATATACACTGTACTAGTGCCGACATTGTGCATGCTCTGTTGCCTGTGTCTATGTGCCTGTGGTTCTGTCAGTGTGATCATGTGATGTATCTGACCCCAGGAATGTGTCAATAAAGTTTCCCCTTCCTGGGACAATGAATTCACGGTGTTCTTATTTCAATTTCCAGGAGTGTACATAGCAGTTCATGACATCCAGTCTTACAAATTTTTAAAACTCCGCAAATCTCTCTCCCCACACCCAACACTGCTGGCGGCTCATCTCCAACTGCGCAACGCTACGCGCTGTTAACAGCCAACTGCCCAACGCTACAATGGCAGACAACAATGCAAACTAGCCACAGCCTGCACACAGCATAGCCAGTGATTTTCATACAGAGCGCTACTTGGCGTTGCCAATAAGAAAACATAAACAGCCTACTTACATAAGCTACAACTTAATCATGAAAAATACTTCCGAATATGTGCGTAATTGCAGCTTACTCCGATGACAGCAAGAGAATATAAATACGTATGTCAAATATGAAAAGCATATGTTTCTGTTGTTGTCCGTTCTTATTACGACAGGTACTTTCCTTGACATGTAAGAAAAATTTAATTGTCCATTTTTACTCTTTACTCGGCGTTATGGCGTTATGTTACACGAATGTATCCTTAAATGTAATTAATTTTACATAATCGAATATGTTAGAGATTCTTGGCGTTTGTGGCTCAGATGTATTAATAGGCGTGAAACTGGTTTCTTCTCTGTTGGGTAACAGTTTTACTTCTTTTTATGACGTTTTATATGAAGTCTATGCGTTTTCCCGTTCAGCTACAAGTGTGGCGGCTTATATGGTACGTTAAATAATGCAGGTATTACATTCCATACAGTTTCCCTACGTTCGACACTTCACGATATACGACGTCTTTCTGCAAAAGGTCAGCTCTTCTATTGTTTATGATAGATTTTCGTTATTAATCGAAAACGACATTCTTCAGTTATTTCCTATACGATACAAGAGAATTGTAAATGAACTGTCCCGTAATCTACCGTTTCAGACGTCCCATCGTCCTTAGGAAATTAAAGAAAGAAAAATGTATTTAAAAATGATGGAGCACAGCAATCAGTTGTCCTTCCCTTTCAGGCTTTATTAAATCAAATCTATATTTCGGGTAGCGCGCAGCCATTATCAGTGCACTCTATGAGAGTGTCAATACATGTCCAATTACGTCAGTCCCCTGATTTTCGGGCTTCAGTCACAGTTAGTAGTTTTGGATGAACTGTGACGGAAGCCCGAACAAGAGGGGGGTGACGTACTTTTACATGTACTGAAACTCTGAAATAGTGCATTAGTAATGGTTAGGCACTAGCCGAAATATAGATCTGTTTAATAAAGCCTGAAAGCATAGGACGACTGATTGCTGTACCCCATTATTTTGAAAGTCACATCACAGTAGTTGAGTGCATTCCACATTCCTAATGGAAGGTAACTTAATGAGAAATATGAAACTTCCTGGCAGGTCCCGAGTTCGAGTCTCGGTCGGCCACACAGTTTTAATCTGCCAGGAAGTTTCATTTCAGAGCACACTCCGCTGCAGAGTGAAAATCTCATTCTGGAAATATGGTGATATTTTTCAGTTATTGTCGATTTTTATGGCTCTAGATACGCTCCCTATTGGGTAAGCTATGTTACAATTCGACATAAACGATAGAATTCCCACTCATCCGATATCGTACTCAGAGGTGTCACTTGCTGGCCACTTGGTGCGCTTCCAACCCCGCGACTGTTATGTTAGAGTGTGATGGCACGCGGTTTCGGCTATTCCCAAAATCCACACAGGCGAGAACAATTCGACACGCGCAGGACAATACGATCCGCTACTTATAAACTTGACACAATCATACACCGAGCCAGTCCCTTCTCAAGTACCAGTTCTAATTTTTCCAGTTTTTGTACGACATTATTTTACGATTTATTCATGCATAAGGCGGAAGAGCCTAGAATGTAGTTCTGTTTGTGGTGTCACCGCCAGACACCACACTTGCTAGGTGGTAGCCTTTAAATCGGCCGCGGTCCGGTAGTATACGTCGGACCCGCGTGTCGCCACTGTCAGTGATTGCAGACCGAGCGCCACCACACGGCAGGTCTAGAGAGACTTCCTACCACTCGCCCCAGTTGTACAGCCGACTTTGCTAGCGAAGCTACACTGACAAATTACGCTCTCATTTGCCGAGGCGATAGTTAGCATAGCCTTCAGCTACGTCATTTGCTACGACCTAGCAAGGCGCCATAGCATTTGATAATTAATATTGTGAAGCTTGTACAGTAACGAGAGATGTTCACCAATTGTGGATTAAAGTTAAGTATTACAGCAACAGCGTCCGTTTTCTACGTTCTCATTTCCTTGTAATGTTCCAGACCTCACGCCAATCTACGTGAGCTTAAAAGCGTGCATTTCGGCCTCCTCTAGCAACACGGTGTTGGCTCTTCTGCCAACACTACACTGTTAGTGCATGGTCGTGCCACGGGAAAGGGAAGGAACGTGTAACAGTGAAACCGAGAGACCCTTAGGAATGAATGTGGAGGAGACGAATATTGGGTGCAGGAGAGGTGAGGGTCACGTGGTGCGAGGGGAGGGAGCAGGGAGGGCGATGATGGCCAGCCGGCCGGCAGCCGTGCGTCTTCCAGAGGCCTCCCCCTCCCCTCGGTGGTCGCGGCCGCTCCTGAATAATGGACAGCCAATCGGGCGCCCTGCGGCGGGGTGCGCTGGCTGTTCCTCAGGCACCGCCATCCAGCGCGGCCTGGAGGCGCGGGTGGCAGTTTCCGCAGGGATTTCCGGGACACAGCGGCTATCGCCACGCCTCTGCGCACTCCGCGGTAAACATGCAGAATGCGCAGGGTGCAAGGAAAAAGTATCGTCGTGACTGCCCACGCAGGCTCCACGATAGTAAACAAATACGTTTTGAGTCCCCTTTGCTCTCGGCCGTTTAAAATGATATGTGAGTGCCAGAGTTACGAAAGTGAAACAACAAAAGCAGCAATGATGACGTCAATACTCACATTCACAGTGTTAAACAAACAAATTATTAATACGTATTTCTCACGAAACAAGGGATTTAAATAGTTGGTCAAAACATCTCAGGGTCCAGTGGCCTATTTGGAACACAAATTTAGAGTGATGAGCCATGACATCATGACCACCTGCTTGCCGGCCGATGTGGCCGAGCGGTTCTAGGCGCTTCAGTCTGGAACCGCGCGAGCACTACGGTCGCAGTTTCGAATCCCGCCTCGGGCATGGATGTGTGTGATGTCCTTAGATTAGTCAGGTTTAAGTAGTTCTAAGTTCTAGGGGACTGATGACCTCAGCTGTTAAGTCCCATACTGCTTAGTGCCATTTGAACCAACAACCTGCTTAATAATATACTTGTTGATTCGGTTACCGTGGGACAGTACCGACACAGACAAGGAAGGAGACAAGCTACGATACTCGATGGCAGAAATCCAAAAATGATTTGTACATAACATTTGAAGACGAATAGAACACTTTATTTCTAAAAAGGAAAGAAACGTAACTTAAATTCTCGTTACGAGGTGGTTTGATGTGTTTCCTGTGCCTCCTACATGCAATTAGTTTTTCACACTATTACTATCCGCAGAACGCAGACCAAGTATCGACTCTCATCACTCAGCACTGACGCTCTCGAAGTCTGCGACGGAACGGGGGCTGACCCGCGATGGGCGGCTGGTTAAGTAGCGTTGACAGGGAGCGCTGAACTCTTGTCTTCCTGGAGGTGTGGTGCTCCCCGCTCTTTCCACTGACGTTCTTGTCAGCGCCTTCTTGACGCCCTTTCGCAGCGCTGCGACGGTCGGTGTGCAGTCGACGCTTTAGGACCTCACAGTATTGGTCCATCTTCACAACGTAATAAAGCGGCGATTCTGATTGCCATGAATCGAAGTGTCCCTGCAACGTCTCTGGAGATGTAAAGCACCGGATGTCTACGCACAGTACACGCACTTTCCTTAAAATACGGAGCGGTGGTTTGTTGGCGAGGATCTGGCGCCCGGTAGAGTCCCAGACGTGTCCCATCAGGTCCAAATCAGGCGAAACTGGTGGCCAAGACAGGAATGTGAGTTCGCTGTCACTCTCCTCAAGCAACTGTAGCACGAGTCTGCCCTTTTTATCCTACTGGAAGTTTCCATCGGGGATGACATTTAGCATGAAGATGTGCAGTTGGTCACAATAATGTTGAGGACAGCTGTTATGGTGCTTTCGATTACTATCATAGGTCTCATGGAAACCCAGTGTGAAAGCCCCTATAAAATAGCACTGCTCCCACCAGTCTTTGTCCGTGGCGTGGTACTCGTTTCGAACAGCAATTGGTTTTTATGAAGGCGTATAAAGACACGAACATCGATCTCGCGTAACAGGAAACGTGATTCACCCTACCAGGTGACGTATTTCCATTGAGCCGCGATCTTATTTCGACCATTTCGATCCCACTGCAGTTGTAATAGTCGATGTCGTTGGGCCAACATGGAAATACGTAGGAGCCGTCTGCTGTGGAGCCCCTTTCTCAACAATGAGCACTGAACGGCGTGCTCCTGCATCAGCATTGTACTCCTTCGTCAGCTCTGCTATAGATTGATGCCTATCCTGCTTTACAGAGCGGTGAATCCTCCGAGCTGCACGTTCTGTGATGAGAGGTAACCGTCCAACATTTTGTCGTCTACTCGTCGTCTCATCGACACCTTGCGTACATCCTTTTCATGACAGTAGCGCGCCAACAGCAAAACAGCTTCGCCGCTTCCGAGATTCTCATTCTCAGGCAGTGGCCCACGACAGGCTTCCCCAAAGACCCATGCGTCAGCTGATTTCCCCATTTGTCCCCATATCGTCGAAACAAGGATTTACCATTCGTCTTCCCTCCACTCCCACACCTCCCACCCTTCCCCAGAGGTCATAATGTTTCCACTCATCTGTGTATACAGGGTGATCCATTCATCGTGACCGGGCCAAACATCTC
This sequence comes from Schistocerca serialis cubense, assembly GCF_023864345.2. Taxonomy (NCBI): domain Eukaryota; kingdom Metazoa; phylum Arthropoda; class Insecta; order Orthoptera; family Acrididae; genus Schistocerca; species Schistocerca serialis. The sequence continues at coordinate 166,262,654 of NC_064638.1, read as the reverse complement.
ACGAAATAAGCGTCAAACGAAAAATCTACAAAGAACGAAACTTGTCCAGCTTGAACAGGAAACCAGATGGCGCTATGGTTGGGCCACTAGATGGCGCTGCCATAGATCAAACGGATATCAACTGCGTTTTTTTTTTTTAAATAGGAACCCCCATTTTTTATTACATATTCATGCAGTACGTAAAGAAATATGAATGTTTTAGCTGGATCACTTTTTTCGCTTTGTGATAGATGGCACTGTAATAGTCACAAACATATGGCTCACAATTTTAGACGAACAGTTGGTAACAGGTAGGTTTTTTAAATGAAAATACAGAACGTAGGTACGTTTGAACATTTTATTTCTATTGTTCCAATGTGATACATGTACCTTTATGAATTTATCATTTCTGAGAACGCATGCTGTTACAGCGTAATTACCTGCAAACACCACATTAATGCAATAAATGCTCAAAATGACGTCCACCAATCCCAATGCATTTTGCAATACGTGCAGCGATATTCCTCTCAACAGCAAGCAGTTCCTCTTCCGTAATGTTCGCACATACATTGACAAAGCGCTGACGCATGTTGTCCGCAGATCGTGGTCGTGCAGGAGCGTTCTCGCTTCCCACGCCCGGGTTCCCGGGTACGATTCCCGGCGGGGTCAGGGATTTCCTCTCTCCCTCGTGATGACTGGGTGTTGTGTGATGTCCTTAGGTTCGGTAGGTTTAAGTAGTTCTAAGTTCTAGGCGACTGATGACCATAGATGTTAAGTCCCATAGTGCTCAGAGCCATTTGAACCATTTTTTTGACGCATGTTGTCAGGCGTCGGTGTATCCCGATAGAAAATATCCTTCAACTTTCCCCACAGAAAGGATCCGGGGACGTCAGTATGGTGCTTCGACGACCAATCCACCTGTCATGAAATATGCTATTCAACACCGCTTCAACCGCACGCGAGCTATGTGCCGGACTTCCATCATGTTGGAAGTACATCGCTATTCTGTCATGCGGTGAAACATCTTGTAGTAACATCGGTAAAACATTACGTAGGAAATCAGCATACTTGTAACATTTAGATTGCCATAGATGAAATGGGGGCCAATTATCCTTCCTCCCATAATGCCGCCCCATACATTAATCCGCCAAGCTGATGTTCCACTTGTGGCAGCCATCGTGTATATTTCGTTGCCCAATACTGCGTATTAAGCCAGTTTACGTTACCATTGTTGGTGAATGACGCTTCAACGCTAAATAGAACGCGTGCAAAAAATCTGTCATCGTCCCGTAGTTTCTGTTGTGCCCAGTGGCAGAACTGTACACGACGTTCAAAGTCGTCGCCATGCAATTCCTGGTGAATACAAATATGATCCGACTGCATTCGTTGTTGATGTAGCATTCTCAACACCGACGTTTTTGAGATTCCCGATTCTCGCGCTCCGGCCGAGGTGGCCCAGCGGTTGTAGGCGCTGCAGTCTGGAACTGCGCGACCGCAACGGTCGCAGGTTCGAATCCTGCCTCGGGCATGGATGTGTGTGAGGTCCTTAGGTTAGTTAGGTTTAAGTAGTTCTAAGTTCTACGGGACTGATGACCTTAGAAGTTAAGTCTCATAGTGCTCAGAGCCATTTGAACCATTTGATTCTCGCGCAGTTTGTCTGCTACTGATGTGCGGATTAGCCGCGACAGCAGCTGAAACACCTACTTGGGCATCGTCATTTGTTGCAGGTCGTGGTTGACGTTTCACATGTGGCTGAAAACTTCCTATTTCCTTAAATAACGTAACTATCCGGCGAACGGTCCGGACACTTGGATGATGTCTCCCAGGTTACCGAGCAGCATACATAGCACACGCCCGTTGGGTATTTTGGTCACAATAGCCATACATCAACACGTTATCGACCTTTTCCGCGATTGGTAAACGGTCCATTTTAACGAAGCAAATACCGTCCGCACTGGCGGAATGTTACGTGTTACCACGTACTTATACGTTTGTGACTATTACAGCTCCATCCTTCACAAAGCGAAAAAAGTGGGCCGACTAAAACATTCATATTTCTTTAGGTACTACACGAATATGTATTAAACAATGGGGGTACCGTTTTAAAAAAAAACGCAGTACTCAAATTACCGCTTCGACCAAGCAGTATTCAGTGTTTTATTCCAGTGATTTATGTAGTGTTCAGTACCAACACCCCACGGTAGATTAAGGTTCTTAATAACATGTTGATCATTCTGCCGGGTTATATCGCCGTGGTCCATGGAATTCTCCTATTCCTAATGTTTCGTCCAATACTACGTTGAACATCGTCGAAGGTATGGCTGGTCCCGTTGAGTCCTGCCGACTGACCAGCAGGACCAGTCATACCTCTGAGGATGTCCAATGTAGTATTGGACGAAACGTTAGGAATAGAAGAATTTCATGGACCACGGCTATATAACCCGGAAGAATTATCAACAACAGTACCATGCGGTCGTGAAAGCCTTCATTGTCTTAGTAACATGTTATTTCTTTTTTGGAAAATCTTAGTCCGGGAATAAACGAGTAGAAAAATATATTCTCGATGTTAATAACTAACCCGCAATTTATCCAATTCCTATCGATATTCTTCGATGCAAAATTACATAACATTTATACCAATAAGTTTATTTTTAAAAGCATTTCACAAACTGACTTTCTTCCAGAGTTAATTAAGAAATTTTCAGAGTCTATGGAGATATAATTATTTTCCTGAATTGAGGCCTATTTACTAGTCATTTTTTCCTTCGATTTCTTTGAAGTTAATGTAGACTGATACAATTAATTCGGGTGGCGACCCTGTAAAATATGTTTGGAGACGTAGAGGTTCCATGCGAGATGGTCTATTTCAAACAGACGATTCCACATGTCTCCCCTGTAGTAACAGTTACATAAGTAACAGCTACGTTTCAGTTCATGTCTTCATTTCTTACAAGGTTCATAATCATTGTACTGCAACATTGTCTTAAATGCATCATCTATATTGCATGGTACCTTTCCTTAATCTTCTCCATCAATGTCTTCACGCGTCTCTTGCGACCCATGGGTACCACATTGCCTTTCATAAAATTCTTGTACACTCGATTCGTTGTAGCTTAGAAGATAGTTTCGTTCCGTAATACTTACGGCTTTGTTACTTCTCTTGCTTATCTTATTTTGATCCGTATTTCTTCAACATCGCTTCCATCCTCTGTTAGCATGTCCCCAAAGTACATCTGAGGTTGTATATTTAGTAATTTCCTTGCCGGCCGTAGTGACCGAGCGGTTCTAGGCGTTTCAGTCTGGGACTGCGCGACCGCTACGGTCGCAGGTTCGAATCCAGCCTCGGGCGTGGATGTGTGTGATGTCCTTAGGTTAGTTAGGTTTATGTAGTTCTAAGTTCTAGGGGACTGATAACCTCAGATGTTAAGTCCCATAGTGCTCAGAGCCATTTCGTAATTTCCTTCTCGGTTTCGAAGTCACCTTCTTCCGCTCCCACGGCCATATAGTGCGTTTTTGCATTTATCGCCATACCCTACTCTCCGTATCCCACCATTAATTTTCTAGACATACCACTCGGTGTCTTTTTCATCCTCAGCTGTAACTAATTTGTCAGCTGCAAACAGCAGGCTAAATATTTTCGTTTGGTACTGGTACGTCCATTCTTTGACATTTACCTCTCCAGTTTTATAAGGTCTTTATCAACACACACAATGACCAACGTAGAAGAGATGCAAATATTGGGACTGCCTTGGTGTCTACAATGTTCTGGGCTCAACATCTGTCGGGGAAGATATGGTGGTGAAAATTTTGTGAGTGACCTATCGGACGATGTTGAGCGCTTAGTAGCCACCATGCTAGGAGCGGGTCTCTCAGAGCTAGGCTGTCATCGCTGGACGGAAAGAAGCGGCACACGGTCACCGAACGAGGCCAATATGCCAATATCAATAATAGCTCTGACTGAGCTACAAGCCAATGCGTAAGCATTTTCTTCCGAGCAGTGTGGGGTGGTGTGGGGGGGGGGGGGGGGGTGGGTTGGAATGGAGGAACACCAAAAGCGAGTCGTCGACATCTCTGTCCCCACAAGCGAGGATTATAAGCATCAGTGGAACATTTGAACACATTGTTCAAAAATTATGGGATTAAGCATTAGTGGAACATTTAAACACATTGCTACGATGGTGAGACGACTAAATTATTGCAACAATAAAATTGTTCCACTGCGAGAAACGCTACCTCAATACACCACTTATCGCACTAAGCAGCTTTAGGCTTTCGGTTGAAATAATTGGCAGTTTCTAAGGAGTGTCAGTTGCGAGTAATGCGCAGTCTGTGATAAAACTTTCCGGTTTAGATTTCTCAGTAACTAGATTTTACTATTAGTACAGAAGACCTTGCATGGTGTCCATAGCTCGGGTAAGCGCCATTTCTCTTTCTTTGTCACTTCAGGTGAAAAATAATCTCCGTTGAAGAGGAGCAGGTCTATACCATAAAGACCACGATGACTATTTTCTAAAGAAACGTAATTGTGAAAGAGTGTCGCAGTTTTTAGAGCCCTATTTTTGCTGAGAACTCCCAACTGGTTCTTTGCCGCTAGACGAGTAGTGCGTGACCCTTAATGTGACGTAATTGTTACAGCTTTCGATGTTACCAAGTCAGCTTGTTTGTCACACCTAAGGAAAAATCTTCAACTGAACTTAACGATACAATTGCAGACACACTAGCGACCTGTTGTGTCTAGACAAGACAGCTTAGACCCAATGAGAGGAAGCCGAAAGGCACGCGCTTAAACTCACGCAGGCTGGCGTGAGGTCTGAAACAGGATACGTAATGAATGCTATAAATAAAAGTACGTAGCTTCTGGAATACTTAACTTTAATCCATAATTGTATAACATCGCTCTTGATAATACATGCTTCATATAATAAATATCAATTGTATACGGCGCCTTGCTAGGTCGTAGCAATTGACTTAGCTGAAGGCTATGCTAACTATCTTCTCGGCAAATGAGAGAGTCTTCGTCAGTGTAGCATCGCTAGCAAAGTCGGCTGTACAACTGGGGCGAGTGCTAGTACGTCTCTCTAGACCTGCCGTGTGGTGGCGCTCGGTCTGCTATCACTGACAGTGGCGACACGCGGGTCCGACGTATACTAATGGACCGCGGCCGATTTAAAGGCAACCACCTAGCAAGTGTGGTGTCTGGCGGTGACACCACACGACCTCTTGTCACTAAAGAAGGAAACAAAGTCAACATTGTCCTTAAAGTTGCACGTGATGTGTAGTTTTGCAGCTCCACCTGATTAATCCTATTTTAGTACACAAGCCTAACGGATCTCTCGAAACACTTATTCTATAACACCGCTGTCGGCTGTTTAGTACCGGACTTAATTTACAGTAAACCATGTAGCTTAAAATTGTAGATAGAACAGCTTAACATCATATCTTCAGTACTACAAAATGAATAATATACAGAAATCTCTATTTTACCCTATCATAGTAACTCCAGTGTTGCAATCAAATCACCCTCACTGGTATGTCCCGCTATTCGTCGTATGTACGATCACGAATGTCCAACCTGTTCGGTGCTGTTACAACTTACTTCATAGAGCCAAACTATGCTTCGTCGATGTTAGGTGCTACATAATAAGATTCTCGAGTACTGTTACATTTAACATCCAATTGCTCACTTTCTTCATGGGACTTTAATTTTAACTGCATTAGAGAACGAGCAAACATTTCTTCCTTATGTAGCGTGTCTAATATTCAAGTCCCTTGCTCTTAGCCGGCCAGAGTGGCCGAGTGGTTCTAGGCGCTATAGTCTGGAATCGCGCGACCGCTACGGTCGCAGGTTCGAATCCTGCCTCGGGCATGAATGCGAGTGATGCCCTTAAGTTAGTTAGGTTTAAGTAGTTCTAAGTTCTAGGGGACTGGTGACCTCAGATGTTAATTCCCATAGTGCTCAGAGCCATTTGAACCTTGCACTTATCTTTTAAATAACAAAGTTGCATACTGTATACCATTCTTTTCCCTGCTGTGTAACAAACTCAGGCATATTTTTCCACACGTACGAAAATGTATAAGGCGAAAACAATCTGATATTCTTAATTATACAGAACTCACTTATAGCTAATTATTTATTCAGATTTAAAATTAATAATGTTGGCTTACATAATCTTTAACGTTACCAGTTACCTTTACATAGCATTTTTCGTTTTTTCATAGGTTTTCTCCGAAATTGAAACAAAAGTAAAGCTGTTTGTTATTTACACTTTACAAAAAACTGCTATGTCTTAAAGTTGATTTATCGTTATTACTACTACTCTTATTGCTACCTCTCTGTCCAGACATGCAGTGACAACAACACAAACCTTTGTTTCTCTGAGGAACATTGTTACAGCATACCCACATATAGCACTTGTGTGGATCACATATCTGTCATGTGGAATAATTGTTTCTATATTTCTGAGACGTGGAAGTGAGGGAAAGCAGGAATGGTGTGGGCGGGCCTCATCACTTAGCGTTGGTTGCACAGAAAACACACACACTTTATATTTCTTAAAAAACTCTCAAATATCTTTTTAAAAAATTTTACTACACTGGCGGCTGAAGGCCACAAACGATGTTACACCCAATCAACGGCCGAAGGCCTGATTAAGAAGGTTGAAAGTTATTCGTTTGCTGAAGGCCACAAGCAATTTCGGAATGCACAAGGGCTTAAGGCCTGAATTACAAATGAAGTGGACAATTACACAACTCTTTCCAATAATCTTAATAACTTGTAACAAGCTGTAGTGGCGGCTGAGGGCCTCACTAAAACAGAATTGAAAATCATTGTCGGCTGAAGGCCACAAGCAGTGTTACCAACAATTAACGGCTGAAGGCCGGAATTACAAGTGGGGAAGGCAATTACATGTTAAAACACTAGGGCGAACTTTAAACAATTATGACAACTTGTCCAAATAAGACGGAGTGATCCACAGACAGTGCTCCCTGGATCGACCTGAGGAAGGTGACTACAGCTGTGTAAGCTGTGAGACAGGCAGCCAAGAGATATACTCACGTAACAAGATGCCAACTCACACTAGGGGTAGCTTAACCGCCGACCGACCGATTAACCAATCCGCCTAACGTCCGATCACCAGTACGGCGATGGTATAAAAGGTGTCACCGACCCTGGGAGCAGCAACACGCAAACAACAGCGAGATCTCAAGCAGTGGAGGTTCCAGTACTGGAAACGGTTCACTCAACTTCAAACGTCCTGGGTTCGATCGTTGGCTACAGCCCCTCGGTCTGACAATGCCTGCGCGCTGCCAGCGGCCCCGGTCTGCCCTGGCGCTGCAGACCTCCTCGCTGCTCCGTCCGAAGCCCCGAAGTGACCTCCGTTCGCAACTCCTCACCATTCCAGTACGCAGACAGTATAAAAAGGCTGCTCATTCAAAACCGCGAGATACACACGGGTCCGGCAAAACAATTCCACCAACAACTCAGAATACTAAAGCCAGTCGCTGTGAACCAACATGGACGAGTTATGAGTCGGCATAAACGCAGAGAAGCCAGAAGCGGTCGGAAAACCAAATGCACGTCGGCCTCTGCGACGATCGACTGAACGACCAACCAACAGTCGTCCCGACTCAAGTCAGGCACGGAAAAGATCCCAGTATAAATCGTCGACTGACAACTTGTTGCCATGAGGGAACTTCTAAGGCCAGACACACACACACAGATGAAGGTTGCATTACTCACATATCACGGTCTATTCCACTAAAACTTGCTGAATCCGGTCCTTGAGGTGGTGGTGCACTCTCACGACCACAACCTTCCGTCGGACAGTGCACGTGTGTCGCCAGCGTCCGCATGTCGTGGTCGTGTGGTAGCGTTCTCGCTTCCCACGCCCGGGTTCCCGGGTTCGATTCCCGGCGGGGTCAGGGATTTTCTCTGCCTCTTGATGACTGGTGTTGTGTGATGTCCTTAGGTTAGTTAGGTTTAAGTAGTTCTAAGTTCTAGGGGACTTATGACCATAGATGTTAAGTCCCATAGTGCTCAGAGCCATTTGAACCATTTTGTGTCGCCAGCGGTCGGGCGAGTACTGGCTATCCAGACCTCACTGCTGGTCCGTCCCAACTCTGGTAGCTCGGCAAACGAGGACCCGGAAATACTAGACGTCGTTCCAAAGATGGTGCCACAATATGCGCTATCGATAAGCTCTGTTGCTGCCACTCACGGACAGACAAGGCGAGCAAACATAGTGGCGCCAGCGAACACACTAAGAAAACGAGACGCCACTATCGCTATTACAAGATGCAAAGCTATGAACGGCATCAACGCGAGCAGCACACATCTCACTTTCATTGTAAGCATTAGGCAGAAGCAAACAACTTTAGGCAATCAGTGAATACTAACAAAAATCTCCATTTTTCCGACGAACCTAACTGCGTGTAATATGAGACTGTAAATACGAGGTGCATTCAAGTTCTAAGGCCTCCGATTTTTTTCTCCGGACTGGAAAGAGATAGAAACATGCGCATTGTTTTAACATGAGGCCGCGTTCATTGTCAATATGTCCCAGAGATGGCAGCACCGTACAGCAGATGGAATTTTACCGCCAGCGGCGAGAATGAGAACTGTTTTAAATACTTAAAATGGCGACGTTTTCCTTACTTGAACAGCGTGCAATCATTCGTTTTCTGAATTTGCGTGGTGTGAAACCAATCGAAATTCATCGACAGTTGAAGGAGACATGTGGTGATGGAGTTATGGATGTGTCGAAAGTGCGTTCATGGGTGCGAAGTTTAATGAAGGCAGAACATCGTGTGACAACAAACCGAAACAACCTCGGGCTCGCACAAGCCGGTCTGACGACATGATCGAGAAAGTGGAGAGAATTGTTTTGGGGGATCGCCGAATGACTGTTGAACAGATCGCCTCCAGAGTTGGCATTTCTGTGGGTTCTGTGCACACAATCCTGCATGACGACCTGAAAATGCGAAAAGTTTCATCCAGGTGGGTGCCACGAATGCTGACGGACGACCACATGGCGGCCCGTGTGGCATGTTGCCAAGCAATGTTGACACGCAACGACAGCATGAATGGGACTTTCTTTTCGTCGGTTGTGACAATGGATGAGACGTGGATGCCATTTTTCAATCCAGAAACAAAGCGCCAGTCAGCTCAATGGAAGCACACAGATTCACCGCCACCAAAACAATTTCGGGTAACCGCCAGTGCTGAAAAAATGATGGTGTCCATGTTCTGGTACAGCTATTGCGTAATCCTTACCCATTGCGTTCCAAAGGGCACTAAGGTAACAGGTGCATCCTACGAAAATGTTTTGAAGAAGAAATTCCTTCCTGCACTGCAACAAAAACGTCCGGGAAGGGCTGCGCGTGTGCTGTTTCACCAAGACAACGCACCCGCACATCGAGCTAACGTTACGCAACAGTTTCTTCGTGATAACAACTTTGAAGTGATTCCTCATGCTCCCTACTCACCTGACCTGGCTCCTAGTGACTTTTGGCTTTTTCCAACAATGAAAGACACTCTCCGTGGCCGCACATTCACCAGCCGTGCTGCTATTGCCTCAGCGATTTTCCAGTGGTCAAAATAGACTCCTAAAGAAGCCCTCGCCGCTGCCATGGAATCATGGCGTCAGCGTTGTGAAAAATGTGTACGTCTGCAGGGCGATTACGTCGAGAAGTAACGCCAGTTTGATCGATTTCGGGTGAGTAGTTAACTAGAAAAAAAATCGGAGGCCTTAGAACTTCAATGCACCTCGTAATTGAAATGTAGGCAATGTCCCAATCTCTGGCGCAAACAAATGTACGAGATACCGGCACAATTTCTGAAATTAATGTAAGCATTAAAACGTATACTTAGATACTCAATCATTTACTCACAAGTTTTGGCGAGACAGTAATCAAACAACCACTCAGTTGTTAATTTGCTGCTTCAAAACATTTGTGTGTAAATAACTGAGTACGGAAATACACGGGCTTCACAATGTGTCCGGACAGTCCATACATACGCCCGCACTTGAAATTTTCGTATTACGTGCATATATCTGGTTCAAAATGCTGTTTAGAGGATCATTTGAAAATGTCCATTTTCTCTCAATTCAGATGAACGTATGGTCAGTGTCTTCTCATTGCTTCGCTTCATCCTGTTTGCTCGCACTAATGATAATTTAAGTTCCTTGAATAAAATATAAAACATTTTACCCAGTGAATGCAGAAGAGTGAAACTGCCTGACCAGTATTCACAGACACGCTCTTGTGATATTCCTCTTCTGTACTGAGCTGACGGAGGACCTGTGCGTCGTAATGGGACTTTGATAATATTATTTGCCAGCTTCATACTTAATACGAATAATACAATACAGTACACGTTTAAATTCTGTCATAATGTTTGTGCATACACTATAGCCCACCGGAACAAAGCTGCGGAAAAAACCTTATCTTCCAGTGGGTAGATCTACCTACGAAATGAGCTCTCTTCCATTGCAGTCAACACTTCTAATCACTTCATACAGTACTCATTTCTCTCTGTCACATTCCAGTAATCACTCCTTCTTGCAGCTTATGTTTTCAGTATTTCTTAGAACACCATTCAGTCACATTAATGGGAGGTTTACTATCTTTGGCCCGAAAAAAGCATGTTCTTTGAGAATTTTTTTCTCAAGATGTGTTATAGATGTCAGTGTCAAATTTGGTCAAAATGTTTATTGACATTTTCTCTACAAACTGGAATTTTTCGACCGGAAATGTCGAAGATCAAAGGCGGAAGTGCCGTCGAAACGAAACAAAACTTCGATGTAGACCTCCACGCGCGGTATGTCACAGGTCAGCCGGCTCGTCTGAAATCAAAAAGGTGTCGACGTCAGCGAAGTATATACGACTCTTTAGGAGTTGTACCTCGCTTAAGTTATTTGGACCATAGGAAACAAAATGGCGGCTATTTAAAAATAGGGTTTTTTCATATATTTTTCGACTTCGTCGGCCAAGTAAAAATATTTATAGTTGATGGATCGGAATAAAAGTGGTGCAACTCTCAGGCAATTTAGTTAGTCATTTCTAGAAAAACGCGTTTGAAGTTTTGACTACATATAAATGATGTATTATGCTACGAGCGTTCAATTTGCTATCCCGGGTCCATAAACTAGCCTTTCCTCTTCCTCACAGAGGGCGTTCTGCTCGATCTGGGCCATTCTGCGCTGCTCCAGAGCCGCTCGTACGGCCGGTGACAAGCAGTTTTCGGCCGCTTGAATCCTGTGGTCGTCCGAATGCTTGGCGAACTGCGTCGAATAGAGTCCTAGGGTGACGTCTATCGTTTTCATGGTCTTCCGAATTGCTGAATATCCTTCGTTGAAGCTGCTCACTGCCAGGAAAGTCGCAATCTCCACAGTCTTCGCACTAGAATGCAAGTGCTTGGGCACCAACTTCCAAAGACACGCGTTCAAACTTTCATTTACTTTCATTTGAATTTTGTGTGTTTCCTTCCAAGCACCGGTACAATAACTCGTCCTCCGAAAGAAAAAAACTGGTGCGTGAAAAAGGCCGATTTCAGGCAGGTGTATTTTTTTGTTCAACCGCGAATAACAAACATTTCCGTTCCGTATTCGGAAAAACCGTTTCAGGGCTGCATTCTAAACACTTTTATGGATATAAAAATGCAATTAAAGAAAAATCGATTTTTTAACCATACGATTGTAAACCTCAATGTGACCACCGCTTATGTTCGACGTCAACGTGCAATAAGCACGGCGGCCGATGGCAGCACTACCAGTGGAGGGTATACAAAGCTTATGAGGGTGAGGTGGAGAACGCTAGCGTCACTGGCGTAATGCGGGAACAGAGCTGACGTCCAAAGGGGCATCATCGTTGATTTTCTGGCCAAGATTGGAAGCATTTCCCAAATGGCTAAGTTTTGTTAGCGTGCCGCATTGGTTAAAGTGTAAAGTGCATGGCAATAAGGCGCTATTTGAATTAGAATCGAGGCAACTGTGCTGGACCACAGGCCATAGATTACAGGGGTGAACGACGGCTGTGGAGATACCTACGGGTGGATAGACGTGCAACTGTTGAACAACAGACTGCCCAGACGGAGCAAGGGGATTCCAACGGTGTCTCCTCGACGACCATTTGGCGAACGTTGTTATGTATGGGCATCCGCAGCAGGCGCACGGTTCATGCACACACGCTGACTGCTGTTCGTCGGCGACGAAGGCTAGAACTTGCACGCCAGTACCACACCTGTTCAGATGAATCACGTTTTATGGTCCATCGGATAGATGGCCTATGGCGTGTACGAAGTGAAACGTCTGCAAGCAAGCATCCTGGAACAATCGTCAGAAGGGTCCAGGCTGTAGGGGAGAGCCTTATCGCCTGGGGAATGTTTTCGTGTCATTCCCAGTGTGATCTCGTCATTCTGGAATGCACAGTGGAAAAACACAAGTATGCATCTATCCTTGTGGAGTATGTCCACGGCCTCATGCAGTTCGCTTTTCCTTGGCACGATGGTATCTACCAGCTGGAGAATGCAACATGTCATACAGTTCGCAGTGTACGCGCGTGGTTCGAATCGAAGGGCACCAGGATGCGTGTACCCCACTTCCCTGGTCACCAAATTCTCCAGATTTAAATCCAATTGAGAATCTGTGGGACCACCTCAATTGGGCCATTCGCGCCACAGAGAAATCAAGCTCAGTTTGTCACAGAATTGGAGTCGACGTGGCTTCACATCACTGTCGGTACCTTGCAGAACCTCATTGGCACTCTTCGTGCACGTCTGGCAGCAGTCCGCTCCCGAAAAGTTGGTTATCCAGGCTTTTGACAGGTGATTACATTAAAGGGACCCGACAGCATATATGCACCCAAATGCGTGCCACCCTGATATATTTGCTGCCCCATGCATGAGCAAATTAGGGAGTGGCGGAGGGTCCCCAAAACTATCCCTCTTCGTAACTGAGGTGTGACAAAGGTGTTCCTTCCTCTCGATGGATCATAATTGGCGTGCTTACCTTCAAAACTGTACACACTGGGCTTAGCACGACGATCATCTTTAAGTCCGTATGCTGATTGAAATAGGGATACTCGTTCAGATTATCCACGTTACATAGAATGTGGAAGGTGAATGAACAGTACCACAAGCGGCCAGTGTGTCATGAAATGTCTAATCTCCAGATAACTTACGTCCAACAAGGCATGATGGGAGGGAGGGTGGGGGGAAGGGGGGGAGCGGCTTCTAACTCCCGCTCCACGAAATATTATCGCTCGAACAGGCCTCCTGTAATTATCCAGTGAAAGAGGAAACACGATAGCAGGACTGTTTTTACTACCGAAACACGTTCATTGTGAAAACAGGTGCATAAATAGGCGGAGAGACTCGTAACTGTATGATTGCACGAGTTTCGAAAAATCACTGGTTGCAGTCCGATCCACTAAACATCTTGGAATACGCTATTTAAAGTGGAACGCCCACATAAAGCAAATGTAGCAGAGTCAGATGCCAGATTGATATTCTTCAGAACAATAAAATTATTGATACTGACATCTTGATGCCATCATAAGGATGATGTTACTAAAATCACACATCAAAAAAAAGTTTTGCATCGCCTCGGTTCTGAGAGTTCCGAAACATGTACAGAAAATTTTAAGAGAGATCAATATAAACTTCATTTCCGCCATTTTTATTGCTCATGAAAACCACACATTGCATGTTGCACCAGTTTACAGCGAGACCTTCAGAGGCGGTGGTTCGGATTGCTGTACACAACGGTACCTCTAATACCCAGTAGCTTGTCCTTTTACATTGGTACGTGACCGTATTCGTCGTGGCATACTATCGACAGGTTGATCCAGACTCTCCGACTCCTCAACGGCGATTCCACGTAGATCCCTCAGAGTGGTTGGTGGGTCATGTCATCCATAAAAAGACCTTTTCAATCTATCCCAGGCGTGTTCGATAGGGTTCCCGTTTGGAGAACATGCTGGCCACTCTAGTCGAGCGATGTCATTCTCCTGAAAGAAGTCATTCACAAGATGTGCACGGCGGGAGCACGAATTGTCGTCCATGGCTCTAAGCACTATGGGGCAGCATCTGAGGCCATCAGTCCCCTAGACTTAGAACTACTTAAACCTAACTAACCTAAGGACATCACACACATCCATGCCGGAGGTAGGATTCGAACCTGAGACCGTAGCAGCAGCGCGGTTCCGGAGTGAAGCGCCTAGAACCGCAGGGCCACAGCGGCCGGCGCTGTCAAGGAATGTCGCACCGATTATTCCGTGACTGGACATTTCACACCTCACAATCACCCGTTAAGGGTAAAGAGGCTACTCGATCGCAAAATGGGGATTCTCAGTCCGCCAAATGCGCCAATTTCGTTTATTGACGAACCCATCCAAATGAAAGTGGGCTTCATCGCTACGCCAAATCAAACGAAACCATTTTAATTCTCATCACTCTCCGCTACCAGTGCACAGTTTTAAGGCTCTAACGCAAACCATACAGTAGTTATGGCAATTTTATTTCATATTGTTCAATAATTGTCGTCTTTTAGGACAGCCGGCGCCAGTCGCAGAGCCACTCGCACTTGGAGCCTCACACCATTTGACGCTACGCAGACACCATTGACGTTACACAGACGCAAGCTAATCGCGGCTCTCTTACGTCATTTATGCTTAGTTCAAATGGTGGTTCAAATGGCTCTGAGCACTATGGGACTTAACTTCTGAGGTCATCAGTCCCCTACAACTTAGAACTACTTAAACCTAACTCACCTAAGGACATCACACACATCCATGCCCGAGGCAGGATTCGAACCTGCGACCGTAGCGGTAGCGCGGTTGCAGAACCGCTCGGCCACCCCGGCCGGCTTGTGCTTAGCTCAGAGCGCCTCATCCTTGTTGGTATTGTAATAGCTTGATTCTCTTTATTGCCACATTTCTTAATGAGTTTTCGTACGCCTGGAGAAATGCAAGTTAAGTAAATCTACTGTTTACTGTGTTAACTTATTCGCTAATCATTTCTGCTCTTGTCCAGCTTTCCTACAAGTTGCTACACCACTCTGTAGCCCACCTGTCCTTACCAGTAGCGCGGAGTGGCCGCTCGGTTTGAGGCGCCATGTCACGGATTGTGAGGCCGCTCCCGCTGGACGTTCGAGTGTGAGTGTTTGTGTTATTCTTAGCATACGTTATTTTAAGTAGTGTGAAAGTCTAGAGACCGATTACCTCAGCAGTTTGGTCGTTTAGCAGTTCTTACATGTCTGAATATTTTGTCCTTTATGTATGAAGTAGCACTCGATATACTGTATAGTGAAGGCTTGGATAAAGAGGTCGTGAGACTTCTCCAACAGACATGATTTCGCTGCAATTGCCTTTCGTGAACTTTGTGCCCTATAGAGTCCAGATGACTGGAGTAGCCACGTGTGTATCACGCAGAAATAAAATTGAACGTCCTGTCGTTTTCGTAGAGAAAGCGCAGATGACGTAAAAGGAGAAGTGGCCACGACTGCATCGAAACGTGCCAAGTAAGACAACGCCGCCGAGACGGAGTTGTGTCCGCCCGGTGGTGGAACGGCCCACATTACGCCGTCTTCAGTGCCGGTGTCGACCGGTGCGTGGGCAGAGCTAAGTGTGTACTCGAGTCGCAGCCAGCAGGCAGGCTCCACGGTCTGCGGCAGCAGCAGCAGCAGCAGCAGGCGCGAAGCGTTCCTCCGGCGGGCCGGCGGCGGCCGTTTGCCAAGTTGGCAGCGGCGGCGGCTGCCAGTTACCCACCTCGCTGGCTGGCTGCGCCGCGCGCAGATGGACCCATCGCGGCGGAACGGCCTCGTTCGTTTTTATCGTCGACGGGGCCCCGCCCGCCCGCCGTGGACTGATACCGCTGTTAGCCGCTGGCGCCGGCAGCCCCCTTATAAATATTGCGTGCGCGACGCCAGCTGCGCAGAATGGCTCGCCTCCGCCTCCATCTCTGCCGCCGCCGCCGGATAAACGTGCCCGCCCCCCGGCCACTGTGCGTGCAGTATTTAGCAGCTGCGCGCGTCGCCCACACCTCCGGCACGCACAGTGGCTGTGTTTCTTCTCCTGGAGCTCCTCGTTGCAACCGCGACCAGAGATTAAACCGCGTGTCGGGCCGCGGTCGTTCCCTGAGGGCACAGAGCTCGTGTTCCATTCTCCCTGCGACAGCTGCCCCGTCTCTTGAGGAAGTTGCATTCGTGTTCCCTCCTAAACACGACTGCTTCACATTATGTCGTCCATGTTGGACTGTGTGTTGTAAACTGCGACTAGAGAAATTAAAGCATTTATCTGTGTCAGTGACTTTTATTCCCCCATTCGATGTACGAGGATCGCTCCTAAAGAAATTCACACTACTTGTTTTTTAAACCCATCTTTTATTCTACATGTTTGAAAGTTTTATTGTGTGTAGATACATCCTTTAGGAACAATATTTTCCGTTTCTCCACATAATTTCCATCCCTCTCAACTGCCTTACACCATCTAGGAACCAGCGCCTGTGTACCCCCACAGTAAAATTCTGGACCAACCTGTTGGAGCCACTGTTTGGCAGCGAGCACAAGGAAGTTATCATCTTCAAACCTTGTTCCACGAAGAGAGTCTTCCAGTTTCCCAAAGAGATGATAGTCACATGGAGCCAGGTCAGGACTGTAAGGCAGGTGTTTCAGTGTAGTCCATCCAAGTTTTGTGATCGCTTCCATGGTTTTTTGAGTGACATGTGGCCGTGCATTGTCGTGCAACAGCAAAACATCCTGCTTTTGCCGATGTGGTCGAACACGACTCAATCGAGCTTGAAGTTTCTTCAGTGTCGTCACATATGCATCAGAATTTATGGTGGTTCCACTGGGCATGATGTCCACAAGAAAGAGTCCTTTGGAATCGAAAAACACTGTAGCCATAACTTTTCCAGCAGAGGGTGTGCTTTTGAATTGTTTTTTCTTGGGTGAATTTGCATGATGCCACTCCATTGATTGCCTCTTCGTCTCTGGTGAAAAATGATGGAGTCATGTTTCATCACCTGCCATAATTCTTCCAAGAAATTCATCTCCACCATTCTCTTACTGTTCCAAAAGTCCGCTGCATATCATTTTCCTTATTTCTTTGTGAGCCATTGTCATCATCCTGGGAACCCACCTGGCACAAACCTTTCTTAACGCCAACACTTTCAGTACTGTGCAAACACTTACTTCCCCTATCCCAACGTAGCGTGACAATTCGTTCACTGCGATGCGTCTGTCAGCAGTCACCAATTCGTTAACTCTGTGCACATTGTCTGGAGTGTGTACAGTACGAGGTCTGCTGCTGCGAGGACAATCCTCATGCCCGCTTTCATCATGTAACCTACTTGCCCACCGACTAACTGTACTGCTATCGACAGCAGCATCTCCATATACCTTTTTCAACCTCTTGTGGATGTTTCCCACTGTCTCGTTTTCACAGCACAGGAATTCTATGACAGCACGTTGCTTCTGACGAGCTTCAGGTATAGAAGCCATCTTGAAGACATACTGTGACGGCGCCACTCACGGGAACAGGTTGAACTAAGTTTGAAAACAAGCGGGAAGGATGTATCTACGGCTACGCACTGTAAGACTTTCACACATGCAGAATGAGAACTGTATTTTTACAAAAACGGTGTGCATTTCTTTTGGAGTGACCCTTGTATTTAAAGGGTTTACATTCTCATGTTCAAGCGGATCAGTACACTACATTACACTTATGTTTTCTAGATGTAGCCAGTTGTCTATTTCGTTACTATTAAGTAATGACTTGTCACTTGTTGCAATTTTGTCCACTAATGGCATGGTTGGAGACCGTGGCTGTTGTGTCAAATAAATTGTTGATGGTGTACAGCAACCAGCCTGAAATTGGTTTTAAGTTACTTAATTCAATAAGTTGTGTTACCGGTTTAGAATTTTTCACATTTCATCGACAGGCGGATTTCATGTTTTCGTCAAAACAAACGAAACATTGGTTTCCTATGAGTTGCCGTGGAATCTTAATCTGGCACTTTTCTTCCAGTGAAACGTATTCTCAAAGACGTTCGTATTTTCACAATCACATACGTTGGTCAACACTGAAAATCTATTTCGTTTGGCCATAAAACTAATATTTAATGTGCACCACGTGCTTTGATTCACAACATTCGGAAACAAGCTCTGTTTTTCTTGTCGTGTGTTGTGAATCAAAAAAAATGTGGTGCACATTGAAAGTTCGTTTTTTGGCCAAAGGAAAGTGTTTTGTAACGCAAACTATCGTATGTGATTCTGAAATTACGGCCATCTTTGAGAATATATTTCATTGTAAGAAAACTGTAAAAACAAATGCGCCAGGTGGGCATTCCACGGCTACGCACACGAAACGAATGTACCATTTGTTTTGATGAGAGTATGAAAATCGTCTGATGAAGAATGGCGAAAAATTCGAAAGCGATAACGGTACTTTTCGAATGAAGTAACCTGAAGCCAATTTGTTGTTGGTTGCTGTACACCATCAACAATTTATCACCGCTTGCTATGGTAATACTGCAAGAACATAATAAATTTTAAACGATAATAAAGTTATTTGCCAGATGTTCCATCAGCGAAAACAGTGAGGAAGAGGAAGATGGTGAAGGTTTAGTCACTTCCATACATTTCATGTGTATCTTTGATTGTGTTAGCTGGTAATGCTCTGATTTAAAAGGCATTATAAATTCGACATCTGCACAATCTCTAGACTGTTTGATTTAGTGTTTGGTATTAGTGTGTCATTTAATGATGGTACTATATACTCGTAACGAAGTCAGTGTTCTTTTCTTTCTGTGAAGAAAGTTGGATGATACTTCGAGAATGAAAACTTAGTTCAGATAAGTTGTATTTCTTTTATTTTCTGTGCAACTGGCCACTTCAACCGTACGTCATTTTCAAGCAGATTTCTTAAGTTTCCACTGCTAGAAAATAACCCACGGTTGAAATTGACTAGCTGAGCAGAAATGTCAAAAAATACAGCCTGCTTGGACGATGTTTTCATTTTCATAACACGTTGAGGCTGCGGAATCCCGTAAAAATAAAATTGAAAAGCGCATGATGTTCCATTCAGTACCGTGATCAACTGTTACTTGCCTGCTCATGTGGAACACCCGATCCGACTTTTGGCAAACGCATGTTCATGTAAGTCAGACACCGCCATTGCTATGATGGTTTATCAAGTTGTGATGTAATTCCACTGGATTCTCGATGTACCCAGTAGTCGCTTAAACCATTCCCAATACAGTGTATCAGGAAGAAGGCCCTTTGTTCACCATATTCGAAATTTAACTTTCTTCTGTTGCAACGCAGCAGATACTTTTGGCTACTCCTAATATTTCTTCATATTACCCCTCCCCATATCGATCTTCTTACTTGAATGTATTTACGTCATCAGATACCTTCCTGTGATGCAATTTTCGTTCTTGATTTCTGTGATGTCACCGCCAGACACCACACTTGCTAGGTGGTAGCCTTTAAATCGGCCACGGTCCGGTAGTATACGTCGGACCCGCGTGTCGCCACTGTCAGTGATTGGAGACCGAGCGCCGCCACACGGCAGGTCTAGAGAGACTTCCTAGCACTCGTCCCAGTTGTACAGCCGACTTTGCTAGCGATGCTACACTGACAAATACGCTCTCATTTGCCGAGACGATAGTTAGCATAGCCTTCAGCTACGTCATTTGCTACGACCTAGCAAGGCGCCATTACCAGTTTATATTGAGATTGTAATTATGTATCATCAAGAGCGATGTTCTCCAATTATGGATTAAAGTTAAGTATTCCAGCAGCTATGTACTATTTTTGGCTACTATAATTCCTTGTCATTTTCCAGACCTCACGCCAGCCTGCGTGAGCTTAAACGTGTGCCTTTCGGCTTCCTCCAAACTCCGTGAATTGGCTCCTGCCAATTCACAACGATTTCTGTTTCGGAAATTATCTCCAGAGTATTATAAAAATGTGTTGGTAGTTAGAACCATCTCTTATACCCAGTAACATAATAGGTTTTGTGGGGATTCACTACCACGGATTAATTCTGAACATAGTGATATGAGAGCACCCCTCGACTTACTGTTCGATAGTTTCTTTGAAAAGCATACTGGAAATGAAATGAGCGTTTGTCGTCATTGGCCGGGAGGCCCCTTGCGGGGCAGGTCCGGCCGCCTTGGTGCAGGTCTCATGAAATTCGACGGCACATTGGGCGACCTGCACGCCGGATGGGGGTGAAATGATGATGAAGACAGCAGAACATCCAGTCCCAGAGCGGAGAAAATCTCCGACCCAGCCAGGGATCGAACCAGGGTCCTTAGGGCGGCAATCCGTCAAGCTGACCACTCACCTATCAGGGCGGAAAAGCATACTAAAATAACTGAAGGAGTACAGCCGAAGTACAGGGTGGAAAGACTTCGATACAACTAATTCGTTTCATCGAAATGGCAATGTTGTAATTAAAATTAATTAACTA
The DNA here is from genome assembly GCF_023864345.2 of Schistocerca serialis cubense. NCBI lineage: Eukaryota > Metazoa > Arthropoda > Insecta > Orthoptera > Acrididae > Schistocerca > Schistocerca serialis. Next base: position 166,242,197 of record NC_064638.1, on the reverse strand, counting down.
AAACAAATATACCGATAATCCACAAGATACTGTGTACAGATTCGTTATCTACCACTAACATGCAATTTTTTCTTATTCACATGATCCAAATTCTCCGTTGTTTTTATTTTTATCATGTTGGTAGTGCTTTTTGGTTTTCCTAATATTTTAGACCTTCTTGTCTCCATGTCAACGTGGTTCAGTCAATGTATTTCTGGTGTCACCGCCAGCCACCACACTTGCTAGGTGGTAGCTTTAAATCGACCGCGGTCCGTTAGTACATGTCGGACCCGCGTGTCGCCACTGTCAGTGATCGCAGACCGAGCGCCACCACACGGCAGGTCTCGAGATACGGACTGGCACTCGCCCCAGTTGTACGGACGACTTTGCTAGCGACTACACGGACAAAGACTCGCTCATTTGCAGAGCAGCTAGTTAGCATAGCCTTCAGCTAAGTCAAGGGCTACGACCTAGCAAGGCGCCATTAGCATTACATTGCATGTATCTACCGAGTCTCACTTGTATCGTCAAGAGCGATGTACAAATGATGGATTAAAGTTAATTATTCCAGCAGCTACGTACTTTTCTTTATAGCATTCATTACGTATCCTGTTTCAGAACTCACGCCACCCTGAGTGAGTTAGCGCGTGCATCTTGGCCGCCTCTTTCTATTAGTGTACGTAGTGTTGGCATGTCTGCGGACACTACAGTATTATATACATAACTTGATACAAACAGAACCGACAACCTGAATACTATTAGAAGCCATTGAACCATACCGAAAGCTGCCCTTCATTGTCATTTAAAATTGTAAACACACTCATATAAAATACTAAATGTTGACTTGAGTTATAAGACATCTACTAATCACGGCTTTGTGCTCACTTGAAGCACTAGGTACGATTTCCGAGGCCACCATAATAAACAGAAGGCGATTTCGTCAGAAGGGGACAGTCGTGGACAGATCTGGAAGGAGTTAAGCCTGGCCTGCTGAGGCTGCAATGGAAATGCTTAGTCATCATAATAAATATCAAAATGACAACACATACGTTATAAATGTTTGCAGACTGAATGCCGCAGCCCACACATGGCTTTTACCAAGTCCAGTTAAGAGGTAGCCTATGTATGGATTGTGACATTCATTCTGGAAACGTTTATAAACCTTGATTTAGTAAGAGGCATGTGTGGACTGAGACATTCATCCTGATACATTTTCAAAGCATGCGTTGCCACTTTGGTATTTATTATTAACATCAGGCACTTTCAATGCAGCCTCTGTAGACCAGGCTTGAATATTAACATGTAAGGTTTGAAAGTAGTCACTAAAGATAATTACAGCCACTCTCGGCAGAGTCGTTAATAAACGCTTTAAGAAATTTAATTAAGCTGCTGATTTCCTGACAACAAAATGTTGCAACTGAAAAAAAGTGTTGAGTCAGTCAGGCCATCGATTTTGAGATTTCAAATTTATTAAATGGTGTGATTGTAATACTGACTACCTCAGCTGAAAAAGAAATTCACAGCAATATAAAAAGTGTACCAAAACATGTAGAAACACAAATTAGTTAAATAGGACGATTTAGTAAATTTGTTACAGAAACTACAGGGCAGAATGGACTAGAAAATTTTGCAGTAGATGTAAGAGTTAATAAGATGAAAAGAGCATGTGGTCTGAAAAAAAATCCATAACAAGAAACAAATATCTAGAAAAACAAAAGTAAAATACCACACGTCAGCGGTAGTCAACAGGCGGTTCATTGGAAGAATAATGAGTGCAATGCAGACAACATATGATTGGAAAATGAGAAGTAGCGAGGAGATTTACGGAAGCACAGAGAAAATGTCAGAAGTAATGACACAGTGATGATTAATTGTCTTTGGAGACATGCATCGAATGAATGAGAACAGGCAAACGAAACAAAGATTGATGTATTTCTGAAAAAATTAATCGACAATAGCAGGGATGACACAAACAAGAAAATAACTAAAAGACAGCAAAGAAACGGAATAACAGAAAGAAATCTTTTTAGGAATAGCATCCTAAATTTAGAAGGCTTACAAGACAGAAAAAAATAAGAAACCAGGATCAAAGTGGGCAGAAGAAAGGAAAAGACCGCATGAGGAGAAGATGAAAGAGTACTGCAAAAATAAATAGCAACAAAGACAGAAGGAGAACTGAAATTGCTACGTGATCTTAGTTGGTTAATACTAAGGTGAAAAAGTAAATTTCAGAGTCTTAGTTACTTGTATGTAGATCTGTGTTGTGTACATAGTTCCGCGTAGTCAGCGCATACACAACTTTCTCACTAGAGCGCGCCCGGTTAAGCACAACAGCGCAGGCGCAGCGCTCGTCCGTCTCCGCACTACGAGATGGCGCTGTCTTAGAGACGGACCAAATTCTACTTCCGCGCATCCGCGTATTAATATGTAATGCAGCCAATGAGATTGCTGCTAACGTAGAACCTTTTCCCCTCGCGGATCACACTCGCGCAGAGATACCTGAACGCTCGAGATATTATAACGAGTGTACGGACCTCTGATTAGTCAGTCTGCATTAGTCTGCATTAGTCTGTAGTCAAGTTTCAGTCTGCGCCTAATGAGATTATCATATTCCTGTAAATAGCCGTGAAGAGAAATGTATAGAAACTTTGTCAAGTATCAGAGATATGTGAGAATAAGATTAACGTACCAAGGCAAAAGGAACTTTAGATTGTCAATTGTAAATAGCGTCCAGAACCAAGTTAACTAGTTTTTAGGCTTGTTATTATTTTAATAAATGTGTGTTAAAATTAATCAAGTTCTGTTTAAAGTTGGTCACCGTCAATCTGCTACTCTAAGCGTGCAAGTGGCATTTCTATCGTCTGACCTAATGGCTGAAGATAAACACGCCACTATAAGACCACGAGACATATTGCTGACACTCGCCTACTTCGTTAGAGCGACAGGTCAAATAATCTGGTGGTGAGTGTGTACCGAAGGTCTTACAATCTGAAAGTCACATCAACCATAAAATGAAGTTGAGGACCTAAAACCTTGAACAAATGAACGACCACAAGATCGGTACCATGTATATCAGCGGTAGTTGTGGATTTGACGATCTACCGACAGGCGTTCGCTTGTCATAAACAAAATAACTAAGTGCAATATAACATCTCAAATTTCCAAACAAGCTACATTTATCGTTACTTCTTTCAGCTTTTCTAGCATTATTTGCAGGAATTCAAGCACATAATGATACGTAGTGGAATGTCAGAGCTATAACAACATTTAATTAGAATAGTTAATTTTAGTGTATGTAAATCCAATTTCATTTGCAAGTACAGTTATATAGTTGATATACAGTGGTTGCTAAATTATTAACTGTGCGAAATCAAACACTAATTGCCACGGATTCAATAATTTATTGTTCAATCCAGTCACATATTCTTATTTAAAGCATGCTCCACAAAATACCCACTATTACCATATAACACACGACAAGGTACTTTTTACGCGTGATGTGACAAAAAACAATAGATACATGTTTTTTCGCTTTTCAAATTTGAATAAGAAATGACATACATGTAGAATTTTTGAAAGCTACCGAAAAGCTGACGTACAATTGGCGCGCTGTCAGTCCTTAAATAGATTTTGTTTTCGTGTGAGAATATTGTAGAAGAACAACCTTCTCGTATGTTTGACGAATTATAAAATAGTAACGAATCAGAGATAACATTTATAATTTTTGAATCTACAATTGAAATCCAACAAAACAGTGGTATTTATTTTTTAGTTTATAGTCGCTATTAAGAGAGAAGGATGGCGAGGTGCACATGTTGTTTACACCACAACCTAATTTTTTAAAACAAAACTGATTTGACGAAACTTATTTTTAAGTTATGGCATATGTAATTAAACATTCAACAATAAACTTTACACTGGCATTAATAATCTACATGTTCCTTAATAAGATTTTAATGGAGTTTACAAAAGGAAAATCAAATTAATTAATGACAAGTCAGAGCAACGTTGTTTCTACGTTAGCCCAACTGTATCGCGTAATTCGTCTGCAAACATGTATCGCAAACCTCTAATTGAAAACAATATCGTTTAGTAAAAACTGCATATTGTATTGGCCTCTTCATATTGTAAATTTAGCCGGTTTCCTGATACGTTACAACAGCTGCATCTCAACTCCCCTTCCTACACACTCTCTCTCTCTCTCTTATACACACACATACACACCACACACACACACACACACACACACACACACACCTACTCTACGGCCATCTCTCCAGCACTGGCGCCAGTTCGGCGGTCATGGTCGACCGAGAAACGCCGCTCCTTGGCAGTGGCGTCGTTTCTCTCTCCTCCGCTGCACGCAGAGATTTACGGAAGCTGCTCCGTCCGATCTTTCGCTTCTTCCCCTCAAGGCACTCCTGTTCTCGAAAACCGTTCTTTAACAACTTGCATTTTCTTGCAGTACCTCGCCCAGAGAGAGAGAGAGAGAGAGAGAGAGAGAGAGAGAGAGAGACAGACAGAGAGAGAGAGAGAGTTTTCTGGGCGTATCTGTCCTGATGAGAATGCTGCGAAAGGGGTATCACATTATTACATTGGCTGCTACTTCTCACCTTCAAGCTATAAAATTCAGCGGTGCCAGAAACTTTCGCAGAGAAAGGTTAACTTTCTCGGATCTACAAAGAGAGACTTTGCGCCGGACTGTGGCACAGAACCTGCCTGAACAAAAGTCCTTCTGCACACCATCTTCTTAACTTCTGCAGACGATATCAGCGTGCAGCACTATCGTTCCACTTCATCCTTTACATGTTCTTGCGGTCTTCAGTCCGGAGACTGGTTTGACGCATGCTCCTCTATCCTATCTGAATAAATATTGCAACCGACATCCTTCTGAATCTGCTTATTACATTCATCTATTGGTCTCCCTCCACGATTTTTATTCCCCACATTTCTCTCCAATACTAAAGTGGTGATCCCTTGATATCTAAGAACGTGTCACAGATTCCTGCTCTCCCCAATAGAATTCGGTACCTCTTCATTAGTTACGCGATCTACCCATCTAATCTTCAACATTCTTCTGGACACCACATTTCTAAAGTCTGTAGTCTCTTTTGTCTCAACTGTTTATCTTCCGTGTTTCACTTCCATACATGGCTACACTCCACACAAGTACTTTAAGAAAAGCCTTCCTAAAACTGTAATATATATTCGATATTAATAAATTTCTCTTTTTCAGTAATGCTTTTCTTCCTATTGCCAATGTACATTTTAAATCCTCTCTACTTCGACCATAATCAGTTATTTTCCTGCCCAAATAGCAAAACTCATCTACTACTTTAAGGGCCTCGTTTCGTAATCTAACTCCCTCAGCATCGACTACATTTCATTATCCTAGTTTTGTTTTTGTTGATGTTCATCTTACACTGAATGGCCAAAGAAACTAATATAAGCATGCGTGTTTAAATACAGAGATACGTAAACAGGCAGAATACGGCGCTGCGGTCGGCAACGCCTATGTAAGACAACAAGTGTCTGGCGCAGATCGGTTACTACTGCTAAAATGGCAGATTATAGGATTGTAGTGAGTTTTAAATTTGTATTATAGTCGGCACACGAGCGATGGGACACAGCATCTCCGTGGTAGCAATGAAGAGGGTTCAAATGACACTGATGACTATGGGACGACTTAACTTCTGAGGTCATCAGTCCCCTAGAACTTAGACCTACTTAAACATAACTAACCATCACACACATCCATACCCGAGGCAGGATTCGAACCTACGACCGTAGCGGTCTCGCGGTTCCAAATTGTAACGCCTAGAACCGCTCGGCCACCCCGGCCGGCTGATGAAGAGGGGCTTTTCCCAAACGACCATTTCACGAGTATACCAAGAATACCAGAAATCCGGCAGAACATCAAATCTCCGACATCGCTGCGGCTGGAAAAAGATCCTGTAAGAACGGGACCAACGACGACTGAAGAGAATCGTTCAACGTGACAGAAATGCAACCCTTCCGCAAATTGCTCCAGATTTCAATGCTGGACCTTCATCAAGTGTCATCGTGCGATGCATTCAACGAAACATTATCGATATGGGCTGTAGGAGCCGAACACCCACTCGTGTACCTGTTGATGACTGCACAACACAAGACTTTACGCCTCGCCTGGGCCCGTCAGCATTGGACTGTTGATGACTAAGAACGTGTTGCCTAGTCTGAAGAGTCTCGCTTCAAATTGTACTTTAGCGAGTACGGGTATGGAGACAACCTCATGAAGCCCTGACCGCAGCATATCAGCAGGGGACTGTTCAAGATGGTGGAGACTCAGCAATGGTGGGGCCCTGTGAAGTTGGAGTGATATGGGACCCCCCCCCCCCCCCCCCCCGATATGTCTAGATATGACTCTGACAGGTCATACTCACGTAAGCGTCCTCTCTGATCAGCTGCATCCATTCATGTCCATTGCGCATTCAGACGGACTTGGACAATTTCAGCGGAACACCCCACACGTTCAGAATTGCTACAGAGTGGTTCCAGGAACACTCTTCTGAGTATAAACACTTCCGCTCTCCACCAGACTCTCCAGACATAACATTATTGAGTATACCTGGGATGTCCTGTAACGTGCTGTTCAAGTGAGATTTCCACCCCTCGTACTCTTACGGATTTATGGACACCCCTGCAGGACTGATGGCGTCAATTCCCTCCAGCACATTAGTCGAGTCCATGCCACTTCTACGTGTTTGACGGGGCCCTACACGATATTAGTCAGGTGTGCCACTTCAAATGGTTCAAATGGCTCTGAGCACTATGGGACTTAACTTCTGAGGTCATCAGTCCCCTAGAACTTAGAACTACTTAAACCTAACTAACCTAAGGACATCACACACATACATGTCCGAGGCAGGATTCGAACCTGCGACCGTAGCGGTCGCGCGGTTCCAGACTGAAGCGCCTAGAACCGCTCGGCCACCCCGGCCGGCGGTGTGCCAGTTCCTTTGACTCTTAAGTGTATATCAAACCATTCTTCGGACTGAACAACACAAAAATAGGTAAAGGATGAAGTGTACGTTAATATCGTCTGCAGCTGAGAAGAGGGTATGAAGAACGACTGCTCTTCCAAATCCTTTTCTGTCTCTGACAGAATTACAATATTATCGGCAAACCTCAAAGCTTTTATTTCTCTTCCCTCAAATTTAATTGGATCGGGGATACGCTACAAGCCTGTCTCAATCCCTTCTTAATTGCTGCTTCCCTTTCATGCCGCCGGCCGGAGTGGCCGTGCGCTTCTAGGCGCTACAGTCTGGAACTGCGAGACCGCTATGGTCGCAGGTTCGAATCCTGCCTCGGGCATGGATGTGTGTGATGTCCTTAGGTTAGTTAGGTTTAAGTTGTTCTAAGTTCTAGGGGACTTATGACCTCAGAAGTTGAGTCCCATAGTGCTCAGAGCCATTTGAACCATTTTGAACCTTTCATGCCCCCCGGCTCTTACTACTGCCGTCTGATTTCTGAATAAGTTAGAAGTAGCCTTTCGCTCCCTATATTTTACTCCTGCTACCGTATGAATTTCGAAGAGAGTATTCCAGTCAACACTGGCAAAAGCTTTCTCCAAATCTACAAATGCCATAATGTAGTTCCGCCTTTCCTTAAGTGTCTTCTAAGATAGGTCGTAGGGTCAGGATTGCCTCGAGATTAGCATAAGGAAGCACAATACAGACGTCCTTATCAAACAGGGCAAAAATCTAATGGCTTATGGGCGTTGTCGGGAGCGGGGGGGGGGGGGGGGGAGGGAGGAGGCCGAATACTGTGACTGCCAAAAGACACCTCAAAACTATCTTCGTACATGGCATCAAACTCGAATTTCCTCTTGCTACATCTACTGGAGGAATATTCCTAAAATCTATCAAACTCAAAAAAATTAAATGTATAACAGCAAAAATGACTGTCTAGTACTGATTCAGACAGATAAAAAATAAACTTCAGGGAGTGTGACGAGATCCTTACTGATCACGTCGTACATTAATGACCTATTTATTAGTACCGTGGCATCTCCTGCAGGTAATGCACTTGTCTATAATGGAGTATTGTCTATGAAGTAAAGCCCATAGATTCAATCAGATCTTCTCAAGAATTCAAAGAACCACTCAGATGGGTAACTTGCTCTACATGAACATGAATGTTACGTTATAGACTGACCGTCCGGAGATATCCGAGAATGATTATCTTCCTGGAGTATAAGCGACATCAGCACAATAACTGCGGTATATTGATAATTTTTACTTATGGACCGTCTGACAGCAACTGAATAAAACACAATTTTAGTGCCATACGCGTTTCGCCTTTATTTTCTGCAAGGCATCATCAGTGGCCTGGAATATGTACATATGTTAGATATTTTATTTACATTTTTGTCACTGTGCCTATAGGTCATAAACAGTTCTGGTGGTTGGTATTTCCTATTAAGTAGTAATGTTTTGAACTGTACTTACAGGTTGCGTAGACAGTTTCTTACATATTACGCTCCTGTTGCATTTTTGGTGTTGTTCTTCTTCCTATGAGCGCCAATTTGCTGTTTTTTCCACATTCCACAGCACTATGCACTGAAGGCTTGTTTTAATGCAATGTTTTGGTTTCTGTTGCCGACTGTCAAATGTTTTTGCCAAAGATACATATGTACATATGTACATATTCCAGGCCACTGATGATGCCTTGCAGAAAATAAAGGCGAAACGCGTATGGCACTAAAATTGTGTTTTTTTCAGTTGCTGTCAGACGGTCCATAAGTAAAAATTATCACTATACCGTAATGTTACACGCAACTGAAGAAGACAGGACTACAAAAGTTGAAGATGACAATAACTGCGATCGCAGCTTGAACTAAACACAATAAAGAACAAGTGTGCATTTGTCCAGTGAGTTGTCAGCAAGCTGTGTTAAGTAGTGAACGCGGGCGAGTACAGGGTGTCAAAGTTGCTGTGTCGCAAATCGCAACGGAGCAACATCTCTAAGTCAAGTGTTACAGATGTTCTCCAGAATGTTTTGAATAAGACAGAAGTGTGTGTAACGTTTGTCCAGTACATCCTGACCCTCGAACAAACACAGCAACGAGTGGACGCCTGCAGTATCTTGACTGAAATGCAAAACGGGGACAGTTACTTTCGAGAAAAATCATAGGTAACGAGACTTGGTGTTACTAATACTAAGCTACCACAAAACGACAAACTGCAGAAATTCGCATAGAGGGTCAACGTTTTCACGACATAATAGGCAATAAAGCGAATGTGAGGAGCGCGTTGAACAACATCCCAATGAGGAACTTTTTTCAAAGTGACACATTGTTGTATGAACGTCCGGTGAACTTTATAAACGTGTGCGTGAGGCGAGGTGGTTATGACGACTACGTGAAACACCTCCAGCATTAAAACCACCATCTCAATTGTTCTTTATTCCATGTTAATCCATTCTCGAAACATTTCGGACTGACGAAAAAAAAAGAAAGAAAGGTATTGTCAGTGTGACAGCATTGCAATCGTCAACTCACACAAATACTTGGGTCTAACAAATAGTTGCAGACATGACATGGAATTGTTAAAAAGCATTCGAGAGGACGACGGTTCAAACCCTTGTCCGACCATCCTGATCTAGGTTTCCCGTGACTTCAGGCAAATTCCCGTATGGTTCCCTTGATAGGGCACGGCCGATTTCCTTACCCATCCTTGTTCCTTGTCTCATCCAACAATCGAACTGATGACGTCGCTGTTTGGTCTCCTGCCGCCCCCCCCTCCCCCGCCACCATCCCCTCAAATCAACCAGACAACAAGATGCTTTGTGTTTCTAAATATTTTAGCGATGAGTAACATTAGTAATGTGCTAAGTTTCATACACTTGACATCTTGTGCATGGGGTCAGCGTAAAATGAACATATTTTGATACAAAAAAAAATGTTTAACACCTGCAGATAACAGAAAAGACTCTTGAATCCGGTTGTCTTGCGTAAAAAATATTTTGTGCGATCTTGGCCTTTGAATGGTTTGTAACACCCCACCCGTCACTTAGCTGATTTTGGCGTGTGTCCACCACAACTAATTGACTAACAGATCAACAGAGAGTGCAAAACTGCCGCAATATCTGATAACACAAAAAAGTAATATAACCCTGTGACTCCTGATTGAACTGCGGTGGCAGTGTTGACATTAATTTATTCAGAATTGATCGCTTTTAATTAATAAGGGGCGCACATTGATGTTATATTCAGCTATTGAACACTAGATGCAAATGTTGAACATAAAATTAATTAAGAAAGTGACTTCGGATTTCAACTACTTGATTGAAAACAGATGCAGTCAATTAGCATAAATTTATTTTAACTCCCGACCTTCAATCATCACATTACAAGACTCTCCTATCAGGCAGTGGTAATAATTTGCGTTTGCGTGGAGTAAAGCGCGATAACTCAAAAGTAATTCCTATCGACTGACCCAGGCGTAATGCGAAGTGCGAGAAGAATTCTACAATACACAGCCCATGAAACCCTCGTGGAAGCTTTCCCGACGTCATCCAACAAATTAATCAGTCGCTGGAGAGGGCGCAATATCACCGCAGCGGCGTCCTTGTGCAGACATCGGCCGACCTCGTGGTGCTGCAAGGCTGCGCTCAGTATATAGCTGAACCAAAACTTCCTATCTCCAAGCTCAATCGTCCCATTTGCTAAGTTCTAAACTGCAGAGATGCTCACTCTTTCCCAGGCAAACTGAGTACAGAATGCCACGTCTGCATTCTAGGCAAGCTGGGAAGACCTCTATGGGGACTTCTCCCAGTCCGCTCTTCGCCTCGGTTTCCCCTCCAGCAAAATCAGTTACGCCAATTGCAGCGCAAGTCGCATTAAGTACGGGTCGCTTCCCAGCGCCGACCAATGCATGCTCTGGGAAGTGAACAAATTCCCACAAAATTTCCCTTCCTCTCCACTTCTTCTATTTAGTTCCTCCCAGGCCACCCATCTGACTCCCAGTGGAGTACTTCAAATTCCTCGGTCCTACGTTCCCATTGGAGGCCGGTGTATTTCATTCTGTCGCTCTTCATCTGATTTACTTCAGACTCTGCGGACCGTGAATTCAGGGTGATGTTGCTATAGTCACAAACACGCATATTTTGACCTCTGTTGACCGCTCCACCGTAGCTTTGCGCGGCTTTCTCGCATGTTTCCCTGAAAACAGGAGAACGGGCATTTGTCAACAGGTGTACAAGTTCTCCGTCTGCTTCCCGGTACACAAGCATGGGGTCGGGGTCAACCACCCATGCTGTCACTCATCTTAAGGCGGCTGGAGGCCGCGCCACGTTACCGCTTTCTCAGAGCTTGAGCCGCCCTAAGCTGCCTATTGTCGCTTCCCTTCGCCGTTCCCCAGCCGGCCACGGTCAACTCTAAATACTTCCCTGGGATAAACTAGCGTCCAGTAAATCGACTCGTTTCCACAAAGTTTTCATGTCCTGTGAATTACTTCAAAACCATCACCCGACAGTAATTATTCCAATACGTCCATACTATACCCTCTACAAGATGCATTGTACTTTGTCAGTCATATTGTTTAGCCCTACTGTTCGCTCAACGTGAGTTAGGTGATCTTTAATGACTTCATGTAATGGGCATAGTTCTTGCCATCTTAAAAGTGCACTGGACTTGCATTCGAGAGGACGACAGTTCAAACCCATGTCTGACCATCCTGGTCTAAGTTTTCCGTGACTTCAGGCAAATTCCCAGATGGTTCCCTTGATAGGGCACGGCCGATTTCCTTACCCATCTTTGCCTCATCCAGTCGAACTGATGACGTCGCTGTTTGGTCTCCTGCCCCCCCCCCCTTCCCCCCACTGTCCCTCCAAATCAACCAGACAACAAGACGCTTTGTGTTTCTAAATATTTTAGCCATGAGAAACATTTATAATGTGCTGAGTTTTATACACTTGACATCTTGTGCAAGGGGTCAGTGTAAAAAAAAACAAATTTTGATATAAAAAAATGTTTAACACCTGAAGATAACAGAAAAGACTGTTGAAACCGGTTGTCTTGCGATCTTGGCTTTTGAACAGTTTTTAAAAATTAAAACAGATCGCCCTTCAATAATCTCATATTGAGAAAATTGGGTGACTGGATTGGTCACATAGGCTGAGTCGCACATAAAACAGGTGGTAGGCTCGCTTTAATTGGAGGGAAAGTGAAAGAACACAGCCTACGTTGGAGAGTCCATACAAAACGCTCGCATGCCTACTCCTCCTTTGTTGCTCATGTGTGCGGTATCCAAGACAGGTAGTAATATTACGTAACTTGAAGAAATGCAGAATGAGTAGTCACAGGTTAGTTTGACTCAGAAGTGACAGACCATCTGTACTACATCACTTCGCAGGCGCTTGAAAATGGACTCCAGCAACCCCCCGCAATCCTAATTACAAATAGTGAAGAACAAGTATTAAGCGAACAATTTAGGTAACACTACGGCTCCCGTAGTATGAACGCCGTGGTGACTGGAAACACATTGGTGCGCAAAACGTAAGGACGACAGTAGCTTCCGCATGATGTGTTACTGTCAAGTAGCATAACTCACTCAGATTTGGACCATACCTAGAAAGAACTGCTATAGTATAATACTGTAGGTAACTGAAAGAAGTATGCAATTACCGTCGTAGTCAGAGATAATAATTTCACTGAAGTGACTGCGATTTATGATGGTCCCCTCGACACTACAAAAGGTGGGAGATGGTTCTTCATAGGTTGTATGATCAGCAGCAACAGCCGCTCTGCAACGTGCTCCAGTACTGGTCATAAGTTTGGTAAGGAGTTTTTGCGGTAGGTCGTTATATTCCTCAACCGTCACGATCCACTGCTGGGTGGTCGTTGGTGCATATGGACGAGCCACAATACGTCTGTCTACTCACCGCATCCCACAAGCGCTCGATATGTAAGCCGTGGGAAAATGCTGGCTAGTCCGTTTCCAAGAGCTCCTCCACCTGCGTCCTTTGATGCAGTCGAGCGTTGTCATCCCTAGAAATGAGGTCACAGCCGAATGATCCCTGAAAAGCCTCACCATTATGCCTCCCCTCACCATAAAACCAGCACCAACAAAAAGATTATGTCTGGTAATATTCCTGAGTGCCTACGTGTTCCCACCTGTTGCCTTATGAGGGTACGTTCAGAATCAGTATTTAGACTGTATTGCTCTCAGCGGAGATCGTGACTCCGGACCTCGTTGGTCCAGCTGCAGGTTTGAAAGAAACGCTACATACTGCTAGTCGTGCAAGGGAGCGCGCCCCCTCCCACTCCCGCCCCACATTCAGTCACAGTGAAACAGTGCAGCGTGAGATTGTGTGTCTCGCAGTTCTATTATATTTCGTCGTAGTTGCAGCCGTTATCTGACGTGGTCGCCTTCTTGCTTCTGGCCTAGAGCAGCGTCTCTGCGATTGGTCAGCCTCTTTTTACGCCAAGTTATAGCCTCACTTCCATGTAAACTGTCCCTTTCCCAGGGGGGCTCGCCTCTTCTAATGAGATTCACTGGCTGCCTTCTGCCGACAATAAGTTCCTCAGACCACACCAGGAGTGTAAGAAACACAGAGACTTCCTCTCAAACCGACATGTCCAGTACTGTCAACAAAATAACAACCAAATAGTGGTAGAAAATGAAACAATATCGATTAGCGATAAGTGACAGTAATTGTAAATCTGTTTACTAAGTTCCTTGAGAGGCTTTTAAAGTGTCATTCCTGCAGTGCCCCAAATGTGACTGTATGGTTAGATGTGCATCTATACTAAGCAAGCAATCTTGCGGTGCGTTGTGGAGTGTACTTTTGGTATCATTGTATTTTTTCCCTTCCCTATTCAATTCACCATTCTCGGGGAAGAAAAAGATTGTTAGTAAAGCTCCACATGACAATGTCCCTATAATGCTCGATGGAGGAAGAAGTACTACATTGCCCACCTCTTTTTGAAGCGTGACCACTCAAAATTCCAACAGTAAACATTGCAATGGTGCACGATGCCTCTCTTGTAGCTATAACCACTGGATTTTGTAGAACATCTCCGTAACGTTCTCAACACGAGTAAACGATCCCGTGGCGAAACGAGCCATTATGTGTTAGATCTTCTCTGTCTCTTCTGTTCACAGCGTTTGCTAAGGGTCTGTTATTAATGAACAGAACTCAAGAGAGGGCAAAACGAGTATCTTGTTAGCCGTATTTTACGGTAGGAATCGTTTCCAGTAATTTGTCGTCTATATGGTAGTCTAACAGTAGCGGACCTATCCGCCTATTTATATGCGGTACGTTACATTTATTTGCGTTCAGGGTCAGCTCCCAGTCCTTTCACAAGTCGTGGATGGATCCTCTGCAAGTCGTCCTGCTTTTCCCTACCGTCTTTTGGTCTTTCAACCTTCCTAAAGACAGTAGCATCGTCCCCGAATACCATCACTGTGCCTCGAGCGTCATCCACTGCGTCATTAACACAAATGACGCTCCCTTGAGATGATCTATAAAATACATTTACATCTGTAGATTTTATTCCATTAGGTGAGAGACGCAAGGCGGTCCAGTACCTAATCACAAACCTGTTTTCTTATTCGGTAAACTCGTATTTTTCTCGCTAAACAACAGTGAGGGGTACTAAATGCCTCGAGGAAATCAAAGAACACAGCATTTTCTTGAACGCCTATATCTGCAGAGTTCTATATCTCTTGAGCCGAGCGAGCCGAGTTTCTCAAGATCCCTGTTTAAAGAATCCATGTTGGTTTCTATATCGCAGATTTTCGTTCTCCAAGCACGTAATAAGTCGCGAGCGTAACACAAGTTGCATGATTTTATAATCTAACCAGATGTAGAAAGTGCAATGTAACCGGTAGAAACTCTAACAGATATACAATGGGACTGCATAGCATAGGTGTACGAGGGCTCTTCGGAAAGTAAGTTTCGAACAGTTGCGAAATGAAAACCACGGTGAAAATCCCATTAAACATTGCATAGATGTATTGGGCACTGTCTCTAGAATTGTGATTAATCGTATGACGTCGGTCTTTTCAGTTCTAAGCGCCCAGTGGCACGTACACATTCCTATAAAACAGAGTCTCCTACGAAGTATGAGGGTCTGGATAGAAATTTCGCCAGATGTCATGCAAACCACATAACTATAATGCGTTTCTTTCTTCGTGACAATTCTCGGCCGCACTCTGCAGGTGCACTGAAGAAGCTTTTGCAGCGTTTTAGATGGGCGGTGTTTGATCACCGACAACACACCCCATAAATCGTTCCCCCTGAGTTTCGTAACTGCTTCCATGAACCGCTGGCTATGGAGACAACATTTTGGCAGAAACAAGGAGCTGTAGACCAGGGGGAAGGAACTGGTGGAAATCGCAGGCGAATGCCTTCTATGACGAGGGTATTGGAAAGTTGGGTGAACGCTATGACAAATAAGTAGGAGTGGCGATTACGTAATGAGTAGCGGGAAGGTGTAGCTAACGGTTGCAAATAAAAACATTTTGATTTTCTCAGTGCATTCCACTTCTCGACCGATTGGACTTACTTTCGTAGATGAAAATGCAGATTACTGTAACAAATGACCGTTAGTGTTCTTCTTCCTATGTGTACCGGAGTATTATACCTCTGTCATCAGGCGGATTTATTTCAGTTAATAAGGTTTAAATGATTTGCAGAGTGAACGGTAATTCTCGCGCTCAGACGCCACATCGTGACTGCTTGCATAGTAGCGGCGCAAAAATGTCTCCGATAAAATTTCGTCGCGGGAATAATGTCGGTAGAAAGTAAACATGCAATTTGGGAACAGGGTAATCAAATGTATGTCATTTATCCTTATTCAGTACTCGTGATTCGCTTCCCACTCACTGCACTAAGTAGAGCTTTGTGTCAGAAATCTATAGCTCGTGAGTTCTATTCCGGATCTCCGTGTAAGCTTCTGAAATTTCCTGTTTTTTCCCTTCCTGATAATTCGGTAGTACACGTTGTTTCTGAAACTTAACATGTCCTTCAACTACGGTCTCTCTAACGTTCACCATAAAGATTATTATTCGGGTATGTCAAAAACAGTTTTGCCGATTATTAACCATTTAAACACAATACTGTTCATCGGTGGCTCAGAGTGGAAACGCCAGGCTACAGACCCCCAGGTAAAACCGATAATTTTTAGCTGTCACTTTTCGTTCACCTCTGGCAACTTTCTTTGATGTAAAAAACACTGACTTGGACCATCGGTCGGATTCCACGTCAAACTGTGGGACTCTCTATAACTGGTTGGGTGAGTCAGTTCACAGATCACATAAAGACAATAGAATAGCACCTCCAACAGGAACATGGCTAACATGGGGACGTTTGCAAGACAACAATCTGCACGAACAGTTCGACGACGTTTGCAGCAGCATGGAGTATCATTTCGGAGACCATGGCTGCGGATACCTTTGACGCTGCATCACAGACAGGAGCGCCTGAGATGGCGTACTCAACGACGAACCTGGGTGCACGAATGGCAAAACATCATTTTTTCGGATGAATCCAGGTTCTGTTTACAGCATCTTGATGGTGGCATCCGTGTTTGGCGACATCTTGGTGAACGCACATTGGAAGCGTGTATTCGTCATCACCATACTGGCGTATCACTCGGAGTGATGGTACGGGGTGCCATTGGTTACACGTCTCGGTCACCTCTTGTTCGCATTGACGGCTGTTTAAACAGTGGACTTACATTTCAGATGTGTTACGACCCGCGGCTCTACCCATCATTCGATCCCTGCGAAACCCTACATTTCAGCAGGATAATACACGACCGCATGTTGCAGGTCCTGTCCGGGCCTTTCTGGATACAGAATATGTTCGACTGCTGCCCTGGCCAGCACATTCTCCAGATCTCTCACCAAATGAAAACGTCTGGTCAATGGTGGCCGAGCAACTGGCTCGTCACAATTCACCAGTCACCACTCTTGATGAAATGTGATGTTGTGTTGAAGCTGCATGGGCAGGTCATGGAACAGAACCTCCAAAACCAATACGTTTCCCTGGAAAGACACTACTTAAACACAGTCGCACATTGCTTACAACCTGTGCGGGTGCTCCATAGTGTCGTAATTACAACCCCCACCCAACATTAAGTGTAAGAACCTCTAATGATTCAGGCAAATTGCTCTGGTGCCTTTTTTTCCACTTTGGGAGAAAAAATATAAAAGAAGAAAATGGACGCAATGCTGGCAATGGACCGGAAAGCATGGGAAGGTGTTGCGTAGCAGAGAACAAACGAACTAAAATTAAAATTGTAGAGCTGCTACAAACTGCACGTAACTTTTTCTTTATTGTAACATGTTTCACACGACCAGTCGAGACCACCATTAGAAATGACTTAGCCGAGAGCTACACGTTACTAATACGCTCGTGTTGATTGGTTGCAGTATGTAACAATAAAGAAAGAGTTACATGCGACCTGTATGCGGCTTCTCTACAGTTTTAATTTTTAACGGTCGCTGTTCATCTGCGAGCAAATGCCTGCGCTCCATAAACGTTTGAAGACAAAATACAACTCTAAAAGTGGAATTGATAAGAACGATTGTACGTGTAAGTGTTAAAAAATTGCACAGTTGTTTAATAAGACTTGCTGCAATTGATGTATTGCGATTAAGGAACCAGATACCAGATACGAGCTCGCGCAGTCTCAGATCAGAAAATTTAAAAAAAAATTAATAAATAAATAAAAATTAGTACCTATACACTGAGGCAATGTCTTGTGTTCGCCTTTTTCCTGCAATAAATAATAACTAGAAAAGTAAAAAAGAAGGATCCCCTGGCGTAACTGAGCAGCGTTGTGACGGGTACCGAATGAAGATACTTGATTTACATTTGATTACATGTTGCCCAATTTCTTCCCTTTGACGTCGATTTTTTACTGAAAAGGCGCACGGCTCAAAGTTTTGATACAAATATTTACGTACTGGTTTATCCATCGAATCACTCTGTGTTGTCTGAATGATCGAATTTTGGTCAGACTTAGTGGCCAACTTCCAGAAACTGAACTAAGCACAGATTGTGTATTAATCTCCGTTTTTTCTTCTTATTTTTCCTTGACTTTATCCCATATCTTCATCTGGTCGACGTGCTGATTACTGGATTTGGCAATATTAGTGGCAGAGCGTGGCCGAATGGCCTTCTTGCCTTGTCCGCCTTCCCTTATCTATCTTCCATCACACTCTCCCCTCGCCCCGAGACGGAACGTGTGCGCCGCAACTGTCTGCGTCTAGAGTAATAGCATGTGAAAGCTTGCGAACGTAGTCCTAAATGTTTGCGTAACCTGTAATTGTGACGGTACGTGTGTGCAATACCGGTATGCGGGATACCGACTAAAACCATATCTAGGTTTCCCGGAAAGCAATCGTCGTCCTTAATCCCACTGGCGGATTAAGTCCGGGGCCATACGTAAACCTGAATCCCGGTAATGGTGTGGTAACGCTTGCAGTTATCGAGGCGGTTTCCTATTGATCTCTGTTTAATTTGGATTTAAAAAAATCCGGTATTCACATGCGCAGATTTTGGTTACCTTTGTATTTAATGGTCAACTTCTACAAACCCACCTGAGCACAAATCGACACATAAATCACTGCCTAATTCGGGTTGTAGAGTAAATACAACGGTGAAGCTGGCTGGGACCACTGAAAGGTTGTCCATAAACAGATGTACATACAGCTCGTCTACGCCTAATTAATTGGAAAAAGAAATAATCCTACTAAAAACGTAAGGGGTTGTTAGTGAATGTCAGTCGTTTCACTAATTCGTATTTTCAACTGGTATCCGAGATAATGAAACGAGTTAAGCGAAGAGATGGTGCTGCGCGTGCTGGAACTGGAGAACATCCCTAACTACGTACGGAACAGCTGCCAGGGCAGCTAAGTCGCTTGCCAAATAAAGCCAGTATGGACCCGTCGACGGCCTGATGAGAGTGAGGCTCGAGTAGAGTTAACGCGATGAACGTTTCCAGCTTTCCAGCATATATGAACAAAAGACAGAAAAGAGGTAAAAAGCGCGAAAAAACACACGCGGCGTTGCGCTAGCGGCACGAGCCGGGACTGAATATTAATTTCCCCCCTCCCCCTCACCACCGCTCCCCTTCAGAGTAAACAAAGCGTCGGCGCGCAGAATTCTGCTGCACCTGCCGACACAGGACCTCAATCTGGACTGGAGTGAGGAGCGACCAGGGCCGATATTAGGTTTGTTTTCCGCGAATGCCCCGCTGGCTGCTTTAATTGCTTTCCACGAGATCTCGCTCTCACGTAACACGCGTAAAACAACAATGCTGGGTAGGCTGGCCAGGGGCAAGTGGGGAAGGGGAGCAATATTTTCGTTTCCACCCCACGTTTACGCTCTTTCCATCGGAATTTGAACCGAGTTAGTTTGTGGCAAAATACCGCAGTAGGCTAAATATTGTCCGCCACTCCGGCCCCCCCCCCCCCTCACCCCATGTCAACACTGAGAGGAAGACCAAAAACGTCAACCGCGTCGCTGTTTACTGGGAAAACCTTGACATTAATGGCTGGATTAAAGGATTATAAGGCAAGTAGTTTGATAACAAACTGGAAATGGTTTCCTACACAGATTCTATTAGTCCTGCAGTAGTCGCGTGAATTTCTGATACATTATTGGTCGGGTGGGTGACCGCTGTCACCCACCATTTTCAATCTTATTTTAACAACAATGATATAAAATGGAATATATACATCCATAATGATGTCGGCTTCACTTAATTACTCAGTTCAAAAAGAGAACGCGTTACATGTATTATAATATCCACGCATAATCTACTTTATTGTCAGTTACACTGAACCGCCAAAGAAACTGATATAGGCGTGCGTATTAAAATGCAAAGATATTTAAACAGGCAGAACATGGTGCTGCGGTCGGCAACGCCTATAAGACAAGTGTCTGGTGCAGTTTTTAGATCGGTGACTGCTGCTACAATGGCACGTTATCAAGATCTAAGTGAGTTTGAACGTGGCGTTATAGTGATGGGACACAGCATCTCTGAGGTAGCGAAGAAGTGGGGATTTATCCGGAGGACCATTTCACGAGTGTACCGTGAGTATCAGGAATCCGGTAAAACATCCAGTCTCCGATATCACTGCTGCCGGAAACAGATTCCGCAAGTACCAACGACGACTGAAGAGAATCGTTCAACGTCACAGAAGTGCAGCTCTTAATGCTGGGCCAACAACAAGTGTCAGCGTGCGAACCATTCAACGAAATATCATCGATATGGGCTCTCGGAGCAGAAGGCCCACTCATATAGATGACAGCACGACGCTAAGCTTTACGCCTCTCCTGGACCCGTCAACACTCGTGTTGAACTACTGATGACTGGAGAGAAGTTACCTCATCGGACGAGTCTCCTTTCAAATTGTACCGAGCGGATGGACGTGTACGAGTATGGAGACAACGGACCCTGCATATTAGCAGGGAACTGTTCAAGTTGGTGGAGGCTCTGTAATGGTGTGGGCGTGAGTAGTTGGAGTGATATGGGACTCACGTGTAGATACGACTGACAGGTAACATGTACGTGGGAAACCTGTCTGACCACTTTCATCCATTCATGTACATTTTCGATGGACTTGGGCAATTCCAGCAGGGCGATGCGACGTCCTATACGTCCAGAATTTCTACAGCGTGTCTGCAGGAACACTCTTCTGAGTTTGAACACTACCGTTGGCCACCAAACTCCCCAGACATGAACATTATTGAGCATATCTGGAATGCCTTGCAACGTTCTGTTCAGAAGAGATCTCCAACCCTTCGTACTCGTACGGATTTATGCACAGCCCTGCAGGATTGATGGTGTGAGTTCCCTCCAGCACTGCTTCAAACATTAGTCGAGCCCATGCCACGTCGTGCTGCGGCAGTTCTGCGTCCTTTGGGGGGAGAGGGGGGAGGGGTGCTACACGATATTAGACAGGTGCACCTGTTTTTTTGGCTCTTCGGTTATGAACTTATACTGCAGTGGTTTGTGAACCATACACTGCAGTACCAGTGTATGAGCCTAACTAACACAACAGTTAAACCAAGATTTCCAAAATCACTTTTTGACAGATTATTATTTCAGCGCGCAGTATACAAACAGTTGACACAACGTACCTTCAAAGGTCCATTTATCACGCCTAACACAGCACTTTTTGGTTGATTTGTCCCGTGCTCTGCCATACTCGTAGCATCTTCGTCCTTTTTCTTTCCTCTTGTGGCTTGTTTACGTACTCCTCTGTTCCACGCAGTGTGAGTCCACACCTCCCGACCTCTGTGCTAGACATGTAAGTTCCCAAGCAAATCGGTTAAGAAAGTAATTCTTTTCACTGCTTCATCTTAATTTTTATTGAATTATCATAAAGCGAAAAAAGTGGTTCAACTAAAACATTCATATTTCTTTACGTACTACACGAATATGTAATAAAAATGGGGGTTCCTATTTTAAAAAACGCAGTTGATATCCGTTTGACCTATGGCAGCGCCATTTAGCGGGCCAGCCATAGCGCTATCTGGTTTCCCCCTTCAAGCTAGACGAGTTTCGTTCTTTTTAGTTTTTTCGTTTGATGCTAATTTCGTGAGATATTTGGCCCAGTCACTATCAATGGACCATCCTGTATAATAACTTATTATGGAAATTTACCAATAAAACATTGCTTTAGAATAAACTGATGGGGCCTTTTTTAAGGTTGAACACCCTGTATATGATTAATTTTGAATAAACTTGGGAAAACATGCTTTCTTTGTAGGCACTATACATTGAGTACATTATATTCAAGGCATAGGCCTTCTTTAGCGACTCATAAGTGAGTGCACAACAGGTTGTGACGCCACCGCTGCTCCTTCGGACGACATACAGAGCGGTGGGCTGCGTGTCTGAGAAGGGGTGGTGGCTGGGCGGACCCCCCACTTGTTTCCCGACAATGTGCGGCAGGTGTCTGCGTCGCGCCAGGGACCTGTCGCTGCGTCGTTATCACCTGCAGGTCTGGCCAGAAGGCGCCGGCTGCTAACTCGATCGTAGAACAATGGCCCGGCAGAGCCTCGTCATTTGGGGAGCACGCAGTCGCAGGCGCCCATTAAGTGCCAGCTTGGCTCTGCCCTCGGGCTGCAGCAAATGACAATAATAACAACACGACCTTGGGGACTGGGACTCTGGGACAGCGGGTCTGGGAGATTTACCGGGCTCGGAGCAGCAAGAAGCGGCGCGACCGTTAGTGGAAATGACAGGGAAGGGCGAATTAGAGGAAAATCCCGCCCAGCACTAGGGGTAGTCTGTGGATGCGTTGGCTGATGGGCAGCAGGAGCCATGCAGGTGCTCTGTAACTGTTGCAGAGAACAGCGCAATGTTGAAGGTATCGCGGTACAATCGACAACGGTAGAAATCTCATCCAGTTTCAGCTATTCCTATCAGAGGTGAGCACACATTCCGCTTTTAACCCGACCGTGTTTGCCTGTTGGCCAGACAGTCAAGCTGACGCACCATGTCAACCGTAAGGGCAGACCGCTTTATTCCCATCCAAGTCAAGGTACGCCCAACCGAACTAATCTGATGGTACCTTGACCCCTAACCGTCTATCCGCTGCGCTACGCTACGTAGCAGTTTATTGTATACAAGTTTTATGTAGTGTTATGAGTAGCATTGGGATGTTTCTACCCGAGTATCGCAAGACGAGGACCAGTATACTATGTATATTCATTTTCGGTCTCTGTAGCCCACAAAATTGTAGATTTTATTTCTTCTTTTCTCCTTTTCGGCGTATTTCGGGCTGGTTTGCTTACTTCGATATGAACGACTTTCTCTGCAGCTTCACCCTCTTGCGACTAGTACTGGCTGTTCTCAATTCGGACCATCATCAGGTCACCTCTTATACATGTTTTCTGTAGTAAGTGGAATCATCTCGTAATATCGGGATCCTCTGCACACAAGAACCTGCTGAAGATAACGATTATACAGCAACGCCAGCTAAAGCAAGGTTTTGGTGGTCTATTTCAGACATATATGAATCCAGTTACAACAATTTTAGTTATTTTTTTCCAGGATGTATATTTAGGATCGCTGAATTGATTCTAAGTGGTCAAAACAATTCATTCTAAATTCCCTAAATGCATTTTAGTGAACACGAAGTTCCTTTTTCATCTTACATTAATCTAAAAAGTACGTGTCTGAAAGAAGAAGCTTTCCTTTCGTACTAATCTTCGTCGCACTACATTGCATAACGGCAGAATTTGGTTTTTTATATCTACTGAGCCATATACGAGAGTCTGAACTTAAATAGCGGCAACTATTTATTTACAGATCGTACAAAATAGATACGTGTTTCATTGTTTTACTGCCTTCACAGTAGTCACCAGCTTTGTGTATAACCCGTTTCCAGCGATGTGGAAGTCGTAGGGTACTCTTATCAGTGCCAGTTGTGTTCACAGTTCGAGCGGCGCGGTCTATTGCCCGACGAATTTGTAGCAGTTCTAAACCGAATGCTGTGAATCGTTTCCTTCAGTTTAGAAATCGAGTTGAACTCACGACGGCTTAAGTCAGGGGAGTGCAGTAGGTGGTATAGCACTTAGCAGCCCCATCCGTCAAACAAATCAGTAACAGCTTGCACTGTACGTGCTTGAGCATTTTCCTGCAAAATGATGGTCAGGTCCTGCAGAAAGTTTCATCACTTCTGTTTCTACGCTATTCAATTTTGGAACACAACCTACGATCAGCTTAGAGTCAGAATCTCTTCTCTCACAGCTCTAATAGTATGCATTTAAAACCCACGTTTATTAGACGTTTCACTTCCAAATATCATTACTGTCACATCTCTGAATACTGACCATTCCTCCAAAAGCATCTTGTTTGTAGAATGGCAATACACTACACTCACGAATGTCTCATTCGAATTAACATTTTCGGGATGGTAATTGCGTTGATCTTTGATTACCACATAATGTCATAAAGACACCTTTATGGATCTTGGGTGTTTTGAATCAGATCACACATATCCTTCTGTATAAATGGCGTGGAATGTGACACGAGTTCAAAGTTTCAACGACAGGTCTGTGACACAAGAACTGTTCGTCGTAGGTCAGCGCAAGGTCACTAAAGGGTACCACTCCACAGCAGAATAGATGTCTAGTTCTCTTATACACTGCAAATGACATGGATTTCGATTCCCCTTTTTTGAAGACAATTTGAACTTTAATCTATGCACTGGAACGTTTTAAATTTGGAGTATTATCCGTGCTTCACGAAACTTCATTTGTCATCTTTAATCAGAAAAATACCAAGACAAAAGTGGCGGAGAGTATTCCGGGTTTGTTTGATTAACTTTGATTAAAATGACAATTGAGATCGCAATTACATTTGTTTGTTATAACCAGTTTCGGCTTACGTTAAAGCATCCTCAAATTTTTTGGGCCCCCTATGGCTGTTGCTGGCGGATCCTCGGTTTCTCACGTGATACCACGATCGTCCACTGTCATAATAAATAAACACGGTCAATACAAAAAAATGTAATTGCGATCTCGACTGCTGTTAAAATCAAAGTTACTACTACTGCGCTCCAAGGGCAATGTTGCCTAAATTTATTGTCTAATTAACGATGGATATTTCCAGTCACACATTACAGATCGAGATGAAACGAAATATGAGGTCATCGTGGGATTGCTTTTTATAGAGATACGTAGAAACTGAATCTTTGTATCATCATGGTAAATATTATTAAACTTTACAGACTATTCGCTGTAAAATGAACTATAATGAGAATGTTCGTTCTATGCTCTCGCGTCAATACACTGTCTTTATGCCAAACATTTCGCACATTGTTGAAATATATTCTACGTGGGCATTCTAGAGGTTTTCCTCCAATGGAAGAGCTCTTCTGTCAATCTATTGACGTCCTATTTGGTGGTGCTCCAATTACACAACCTATATACTGTTATACACCGAAGAGCCAAAGAAACTGCTATACTTGCCTAATATCGTGTAGGACCCCCGAGAGCACGCAGAACTGCCGCTGCACGACGTAGCATGGGTTCGACTCATGTATGAATTAGTGCTGGAGGGAACTGACACCATCAATCCTGCAATGATGTCCATAAATCCGTAAGACTACGAGGGAGTGGAGATCTCTTCTGAACATCACGTTGCAAGGCAACCCAGATGTGATCAATAATATTCTTTTCTAGGGTTTGGTGGCCAGCGGAAGTCTTTCAACTCGCACGAGTGTTGCTGGAGCCACTGTGTAGCAATTCTGGACGTGTAGAGTGTCACATTGTCCTGCTGGAATTGCCCAAGTCAGTCGGAATGCACAATAGACATGAATTGATGCAGTTGATCAGACAGAATGCTTAAGTACTTGTGATTTGTCAGAGTCATATCTAGACGTATCAGGGGTACCATCTCACTCTCACGCAAGCCTCACACCAGTACAGGACCTCCAATAGCTTGAACAGTCCCATGCTAACATGCAGGGTCCATGGATTCATGAGGTTGTGTCCATCCCCATACACTTCCATCCACTCGATACAATCTGAAACGAAACTCGTCCGACCAGGCAACATGATTACAGCCAACAACACTCCTATGTCGGTGCTGATGGATCCAGGAGAGGCGTAAAGCCTTGTGTCGTGCTGTCATCAAGGGTACATGAGTGGGCTTTCGGCTCTGAAAGCCCATAACGATGATGTTTTGTTGAATGGTTCGCACGCTGACACTTGTTGGTGGCCCAGCAGTAAAATCTGCAGCTATTTGCTGAACTTTTGCACTTCTGTCACGCTGAACGATTCTCCTCAGTCGTCGTTGGTACCGTTCTTGCAGGATCTTTTCCCCGCCGCAGTGACGTCGGAGATTTGATGTTTTACCGAATTCCTGATATTCACGGTACACTCGTGAAATGGTAGTACGGAGAAATCTCCACCTCATCGCTACCTCGGAGATGCTGTGTCCTGCCGCTCGTGTGTCGACTGGAACACCACGTTCAAACACTTAAATCTTAAATCTTGACAACCTGCGATTGTAGAGACACTTGTTGTCTTATTTAGGAGTTACCGACAGCAGCGCCATATTCTCCCAGTTTACATATCTCTGTGTTTGAATACGCATGCCTATACCATCTTCTTTGTCGATTCAGTGGCCGTTGCGTGCAATTTTTACTGCCATGTATGATTTTATGCCTAAACTATACACTTTATCAGTCATTACTATTTCGCTTAAGATTTTGAGCTCAAAATTCACTTAATTTCCTAGGAAGTATATTGTTTTTAAAAATAATAGGATATCCGTTAGTATTTGAATTCGTGATTACATTTCTTCTTAAATGGAGTTGTTAATGTTTAACACGGTACCAACGTAATTAAATGCAGTACATTTACTTTAGACGTGGCCAGGGTCTTATCGACCATACGCCTGCTCTACGAGCCTCTTGCATTTCTTTCTGTCGAGTGTACTGTTTGTCCATTAGGTACTGATGTTCGTCCAAGCTAGACGTTATCTCGCCACCTAATTCTGGGTCTTCCTCTTCCTCTCTTTCCACCTATTGTCCTGGCGAATGCCATTGTAGGTAGTCTATTTTCTGTCATTTTTGCCATATGGCCTTCCCAGTTCTATCTTCTCTTCTTCAGCACTTCGACGAAGTTAATGTAACTGTACAGCTCTCGTCATTCTTTATTTTTTCTTATTTTTCATTCCACGCTATTTTCATCATTTATTGTATAAATTTAACAGACTTTGTAAAACATTATTATTTTCTGAGTTGAGGTAAAACGAAGTTTACCTGTAACTGACTGAAGAAATGTTCCTACCGTGGGATTTAGTAATTGTAAGAGCTTTTAATTCATATTCATTGCCAGCTTTTAGAGCAATACTGGCAGCATATTGAACCATATAACTCTCCCTCTTTTCTCTTGCTCTTTTCAGCGGTGTCCGTTTTTGAAATAATTTTATTTTTTATACAGAAAAGGCATGCTAGGAGAAAGACGTTTAGTAGCTAAGTTATGCCACGTACTCACCGGTGATTAATATTGCTCGTTCCACCAACACGAATCTCCAAGATCAGTTTCACTTTTATGCCCACAAAAGCAGAATATTTTACCAGAAGTGACGCTTTTGTGCACCGAGTGGCAGCCCATAATGTCACGCCAAGTGTTCGGTCAGTGCGACGATAACGAATGAAGTCCAGTAAACATTCCTTCTCCTCGTACCCGCCCCACCTGGACATGTCCATCATGATGCTGTACGTAAAATTGGGACTGAAAATCACACCACTCCATCCTTCGGCTCGTGGCATGGCAATATCTCTTGAGAAGTTAAAGAAAGAATAGGCCGTCTCGATTGCAAAATGGTTCTATATATTTATTTAATTTGTGACGCATTTCACTCTCACAAGAGCTTCATCAGACACCTGGGGGCGAAAAAAGTAGCCTCAGTAC
This sequence comes from Schistocerca serialis cubense, assembly GCF_023864345.2. Taxonomy (NCBI): domain Eukaryota; kingdom Metazoa; phylum Arthropoda; class Insecta; order Orthoptera; family Acrididae; genus Schistocerca; species Schistocerca serialis. The sequence continues at coordinate 166,214,777 of NC_064638.1, read as the reverse complement.
AAATTTATGAGCCAGGCATCAGCTATAAAGCTACATTGTCAGTTAAACAAAGCACCTGAGAAATCTGGACTTGAGTTTTGAAATCAATAACACACTCATCAAGTAAAATACTCGAGAACCACTGATAAGTTTGCAGAAATTCACCAAAACTGGCAGGTCATCCAATAATATTTACAGTACACATCCACTGGCTAAAATCTCTCGTGGACTACAGACAAGAGTACTGAGCATCCCGTAGTCACCAAAAATGTCACATCATCCAATAGAATAGACAGTATACATTCAAATACAGAACTAGTGGGGCAACAAGGACGCCACTTCAAGTTGCATTGTCACCAAATTTATTCAAGATGGCGGTCCAAGATGGCGGCGATAGATGTAGCAACATCGCAATGACGTCATGGGAGGAATCTTAAATTTTGGCGGAAGAAAGGTTGATTGGGCTACCACCACTAACCTAACCCCTTATCCTTCCCCCTCTCCTACATCCTCCCCACCTCACTGACCCTACCCAAGGAAACGTCAGGAAGTTCAAAATATAGCAAGAGAAAAAGGTCACTTGCGCTACCTCCACTAACCTAAGAAAATGGCGGGAATATAGGTCACTAGGGTTACCTCGCCTAACCTAAGTCATCCAACCACCACCTCTTCCTCGAAATTGGCTGGAAAAGGACAAAGCCTGTGCTAGGCTGCTGGATAGGATAAATTAAGTCTTTATTTTGCATGCATTGTTTATTTAAACAATTTGAGTGCTCATAGGCAGTAGCTCCATCCAGTGTGCTCACCATTAAGTCCAGAGTCCAGCTGAACTAGTTCGCAGTACTGCTACCAGAGGGTGCTGTCATCCCATGGCGGTCTTGGGAGAAATGGCAGGAAAAGGAATTAGCCTGTTCTGGGCTGCTGGAGAGAGGAAGGAGTGTACTTTATTTATTTTGGAACAATTTATTTAGGGACTGATTTCACATTATTTATTACACTGATACGAAACATTCACCCTGACATGCCTGGGGTCACAGTAAATAGCCTACAGACCTGAAAACTAATCGTAAATCACCGAAATAATGTAGTACACTGATGTACAGACATGCAAACAACTCACAAAATGTCAAAGTATTGCATGTAAGAAGCTCTGCAAACACTCTCACTAATTAAAACTGTCGAAATAATGCACTGCACAGCCTACGAGGCTAGTTCACAGAATAATGCAGTACAATGATGCAACAGATGCATTCACTGTGCATAAAACTGGCGAAATAATGCGTGTATACACTCTGCAAACATGCTCACAACGCTTAAACAGCTGAAATAAAGCAGTGCACAAACAATTATCGCATATATAAAAACGCTTTCGAACTATCATTAAGAAAGTCAACTGTGATGTATCAAGAGGCCCCTAGCCACACAGGCCAGGGCAGTGTGAGCACGTCGATTCAGCCTCCACCTGCACATGTGTTCACCTAATCACCATTACTGGTGCGATGATGCATAGCCTATGTACCTGCGGTCAAGCAAAGACCTAACTGCTGAGCGACTCACAATCACAAGTGCAGCTGAAAGATTCTCAATTATATACTGACGTCACATATCTATGCAAATAAGAGCCTAGTATCCCTGTGCACATATTATAGAAATCTTTTGCAATGTTTCCCAGGATAGAACAGGATCCATTGTTCCTAGCGAACCTAATGGGACATGCGAGATGCATGTAGCCATGCACTTGTTTACTGTGGCTGACACATAGCTTTAAGAGGTGTGGGTCCAGCAGAGGCCTAACTGCCAAGCAAGAGATGTCTGTGTAGCGACTCTTTTGCAATATTTTCAGAATCTGTTAACGAAATTAGCTCGGAATAACACCGAATGCATTTCTTCTGATGGTGCTAACAAGACATCCTGTGCTACTATTCGTGGAAATCGTTACATCCTGCTTTCAACAAGCATCTCTGAAATGGTAAATGTTCTCACCAGTGTGTAGAGGCTCCTATGCCTTGAATGGAGTATTCTGATTGGCTCTTACTGAATATACCCGACAAACTGCTGCTGCTGCCGGTGCGGGACCACTGTCCATCTCTTTCTGCAGACGAGACTTTCAGCAGTACAACTGTTTTGTAGAGATCGTCATATTAAACCCTGAAAAAGTGGTCTACAGATCGTCAAATATGGAAAGACACTTTCTCAATTACGCAGCTCTGCCACTGAGAGCGGAAGCTTGAATATTACAGTATGAAACCAATCGCCAATCCGGCAATATATCACTGTGTCGCTGTAGTAAATACACAATTCGTATCCTGGGCCATACAAAAACGCTATGTAGCTATCGACTGCCAGACACTCGTACATATACGCTGAAGACAGACAGCATAAGCACATGCACTGTATATACTCCTCACAGCGCTATATATTTCCCATAAGGCCTGGTGGTCATCCACCATAGCTGATGGTCACAAGTTCTTAACATCTGGCGGGTTTTAAGACGGTTATGTTTCCTTTCCAAAGACTCTGTGGTATCACTCACAAGAAAAACTTATGAGATATGTCCACCCATGATTGACTTTCAGTCATTATTGTTTCGTATCGCCAGTAATCAGTTACTGCCAAAGTTTTATACTTAGTAGCAGGGGATGTATGTAGGTTCGCCTTGAGCATCAGGCTGATAAGATAAGGGTGTGTGTGTTCCAACATCTGCAAAGAAAATGACTATGTCCAATCGTGAGCAAGGTATGGATATCACGTAGAATATTGTGATAGCAAAGGGTAGAGTATGTCAAGTCCTAAGAATAGTACAGATATTTCAATTTTCTGAGCCACAGCCGTCAGCAGGGTGTAGTAACGATACATCACTCATCGAATGTCGTGCAATTGAGACCACAATCCTAATATTTAATTGTAAGTACAGTGATAAAATACATATGGTGCCGGTTTCCTAGGACGATTCCATCTGGGGATGGGTAGGACGCGGCGTCAGTGGTTTGTGGCGAGAATGATTCACGTTTCCGGCTAACGACAGGAGCTGTCCAAATGGAAAGACCTGTTGGGATGTAGAAATGTACCTGGCCTAACGGTGTAGTCCTCTAGACAGCCGAATGGCGAACTAGCGTTCCGATGTGTTGGACAGTCTTCGTGGTCACGTGTGTTCCCCATGGAAATTTGAGAAGATTTAATATGGAGCTGTGTTTGCACTAGACCATTATTCCCTCACCAGTAAATTGTCCGGTTGACTGCTTCTGCACATTCCCCGTCTTTATTTGGTTGAGATGATATCGATTGTGGCGTGTGCTGTGTGCACCTAGCAGGTGAAAGTCGGGTGGAAGACACTTTTGCTGTTTCTGTAGACGTGAGAGACACGTTAGTAATTTTTGTAAATTATATGGATGATTTGTGATCTGTTATATCACCAGCGTCGGTACTCGCAAGTGGAAATATCAGTTTCCTGTATTTTTTTCAAGTTTTCACATAAAGGTATTTGCAGACGAGAAAAGTTGCTAGTTACTCAGTGGTTTACAGCACGCTCCACCTCGCTGAAGTTTCGGGTTTCTAGAGAAATAATTTCCAGTCCATATCTTCGGAATCAACTGCTATGGAAGAGATATTACTATGTGCTTGATTTCGAGAAATATCACAAAAGTAATATGATACTCTGGCAAACCATGTGAAATTACATATGTTCTTGTAATGAGTGTAGAAAGCAGGCAAGCAGGTTGGGGCCAGAAACAGTAACGCCTTTGTGCTGAGAGTAACCGATGCAGACAGACTTCAGAGAGTGACTTTGATGCGCTGAAGGCGCTCTGGTCACAAGTTGGGTCAGTTTGTGTATGGAGGTGGATGACTATGACGGTCAACTGCATTGGGTGACAGCCCCACCTCGCGGGAAATGCTAGTGTGGCAAGGAGTATGTACGGTGCATGTGCTTATGCTGTCTGTCATCGCGGTATATGTACGAGAGTCTGGCGGTTGACAGCTGCATGCATGATGCAGAAGGGGCGATTTTGTATGGTGCAGGATACAAATTGTATGTTTAGTACATCGACATGGTACGTGGTGATATACTGCCGAGTTGGAGATCGTTTTCACACTGTAATATTCAAATCTTCGTCCATAGTGGCAAAGTAGTGTAATTGAGCAAGTGTCTTTCCGTATTTGACATTCTGTAGACCACTTTTGCAGGGTTTAACTGTCAGCACAATATGGCAATCTGCAGAAAATTGTTTTTCAACAGCGCGTGGTCTAGTGGCTAGCGTTGCTGCCTTTCGATCATGGCGTCCTTGGTTCGATTCCTGGCTGAGTTGGTTTTTTTCTCTGCCTGGGGACTGGGTGTTTTTGTTGTCCTTATCATTTCATCATCATCATCATTCGTAACAGTGGTTATACTGGTCTGCGTACAAAAAATGGGCTGTGTGAAAACTGGGACTTTGTACAAGCCCTGATGACCCTGTAGTTGAGCGCCCCACAAACATTATCCTCATCATCACAAAATAATTTTACTGTTGGAAGTCTCGTCTGCAGAAAAAGATGTCGAACAGTGCTCCCGCACTGGCGACAGCATCAGTTTGGGGGGTAAATTAAGAGCCAATCAGAATGCTCCATTTTTTCAGGATACATCCTTTGTGCTGGGATGTATAATCCTCTATATAGCAGTGAGAATGTTTACCACTTTCGAAACGCTTGTTAAAAGCAGGACGTCACGATTTCCAGGAAGGGTAGCATGGGATGTCTCGTTAGCACCGTCAGGAAGATTACATTCGATGTTATTCTGAGCTATTTTCGGAAACAGCTCCTGTTCGGGCAGGATTTCCATGCAGACAAGCTGAAACAACACGAAAGCTCCTACAAACAACAACAAAAGCGACCACTAACTATTTCTGTGAGTCTGGAAGAATTTGGTGTTATTCTGGACTATTTTCGTTAACAGATTCTAAAAGCATTGCAGAAGATTTCTATAGCGCATCCAGAGGGAGAATTTGCTGTTATTTACAACGACATCAAACATCAGTATAGCTCTGACAGCCATTTAGCTGTGCCTGTACAAGTGAGTCGCTACGCAGACATCTCTTGCTTGACAATTAGGCCTCTGATGGACCCTCACCTCTGAAAGTTATGCTTCAGCCATTGGTAAACACGTATGCAGCTACAAGCATCTCATGTCCCATTAGGATAGCTAGGAACAATGCATTGTGTGCTGTTCTGGGAAGCGTTGCAAAAGATTTGTATAGCGCATCCAGATGGAAACTTGGCTCTTATTTACATAGGCAAGTGACATCAGTATAACATTGAGAACCTCTTAGTTGTGCTTTCAATGGTAAGTCGTACGGCATGCATCACTCTGCCATCAATGGTGATTAGGTGAACAAGTGCGCAGCTGGAGGCATCTCGGAGGCTGAGACAACATGCTCATACCACCTTGGCCTGTGCGCCTTGGGGCCTCTGTAGGGAACAGTTCAATGATATGTCGCAGTTTATTTTCTTCATGGCCGGCCACTGTGGACGAGTAGTTCAAGGCGCTCCAGTCCCTGGAAGATCGCAACATCAACACGAAATCACCCTGTGATTGACAAGATCACAAGTGAAACGCTGGCATGAAAACACTTAGAAGGACTTTCGTAGTCCTTATATCCGTTTTTGGGCGATAGATACAGTGGCGAAGAGTGTGTAAAAGCTGAAAATTTCATCTTTCGAGAGACCGGAACATTCTCGGCCCTATTAAGGTGAGCAGTTGGAACAAGATTCCTGTCGGAGAAGTGCAAGCTCTCTCGCGCAAATCTCTTTTGTAAATTAATCTGTGTCATGGGTGACACAATGCAACAGGTATTATCAAATTTAAATTCATAGTTTTATTAACAACTTTGTCACTGGATGTGAAACAAAGTCTTTAATTATTATTATTATTATTACTATTCTTTCTTTTATCAGAAGTTGTGTCTGGTCAAAAATGGAAAGTGACGCGGACCTTGATCAAGCGTGACTTCCTTTTAACTGTACGGTATATGTTACATTGCATTTAGGAACTTTCGGGTAATCGAACATGTATCAATAATTACAGATTTCTGTAGTTGTATATATAAGTTTGGATGTAGCTGTATTGCGTTGATGTACTGGTGGACATTTTGTGGTATGACTCCTGTAGTTGAGGTATAATTGGTATGATGTCAACTTTATCCTGATGCCACAGGTTCTTGACTTCCTCAGCCAGTTGAATATATTTTTCAATTTTTTCTCCTGTTTTCTTCTGTATATTTGTTGTATTGGGTATGGATATTTCGATTAGTTGTGCTAATTTCTTCTTTTTATTGGTGAGTATGATGTCAGGTTTGTTATGTGGTGTTGTTTTATCTGTTATAATGGTTCTGTTCCAGTATAATTTGTATTCGTCATTCTCCAGTACATTTTGTGGTGCATACTTGTATGTGGGAACATGGTGTTTTATTAGTTTATGTTGTATGGTAAGTTGTTGATGTATTATTTTTGCTACATTGTTATGTCTTCTGGGGTATTCTGTATTTGCTAGTATTGTACATCCGCTTGTGATGGGATCTACTGTTTCTATTTGCTGTTTGCAAAGTCTGCATTTATCTGTTGTGATATTGGGATCTTTAATAATATGCTTGCTGTAATATCTGGTGTTTATTGTTTGATCCTGTATTGCAATCATGAATCCTTCCATCTCACTGTATATATTGCCTTTTCTTAGCCATGTGTTGGATGAGTCTTGATCAATGTGTGGCTGTGTTAGATGATACAGGTGCTTGCCATGTAGTGTTTCCTTTTTCCAATTCACTTTCTTTGTATCTTTTGATGTTAAGTGATCTGAAGGGTTGTAGAAGTGGTTATGAAATTGCAGTGGTGTAGCCGATGTATTTATATGAGTGATTGCTTTGTGTATTTTGCTAGTTTCTGATCGTTCTAGAAAGAATTTTCTTAAATTGTCTACCTGTCCATAATGTAGGTTTTTTATGTCGATAAATCCCTTTCCTCCTTCCTTTCTGCTCAATGTGAATCTTTCTGTTGCTGAATGTATGTGATGTATTCTATATTTGTGGCATTGTGATCGTGTAAGTGTATTGAGTGCTTCTAGGTCTGTGTTACTCCATTTCACTACTCCAAATAAGTAGGTCAATATTGGTATAGCATAAGTATTTATAGCTTTGTCTTGTTTCTTGCTGTCAGTTCTGTTTTCATTATCTTTGTTAGTCTTTGTCTATATTTTTCTTTTAGTTCTTCTTTAATATTTGTATTATCTATTATTATTTTTTGTCTGTATCCTAGATATTTATAGGCATCTGTTTTTTCCATCGCTTCTATGCAGTCGCTGTGGTTATCCAATATGCAATCTTCTTGTTTAGCGTGTTTTCCCTTGACTACGCTATTTTTCTTACATTTGTCTGTTCCAAATGCCATATTTATATCATTGCTGAATACTTCTGTTATCTTTAGTAATTGGTGTTGATTTGTTGCTGCCAGTAGTTTTAGATCATCCATGTACAGCAAATGTGTGACTTTGTGTTGGTATGTTCCAGTAATATTGTATCCATAATTTGTATTATTTAGCATGTTGGATAGTGGGTTCAGAGCAAGGCAGAACCAAAAAGGACTTAATGAGTCTCCTTAGTATATTCCACGCTTAATCTGTATTGGCTGTGATGTGATATTATTTGAATTTGTTTGGATATTAAGTGTGATTTTCCAATTTTTCATTACTATGTTTCTGAACTGTATCAGTTTAGGATCTACTTTGTATATTTCCAATATTTGTAGTAACCATGAGTGGGGTACACTATCAAAAGCTTTTTTGGTAATCAATGTATGCATAGTGTAGCGACCTTTGTTCAGTTTTAGCTTGATATGTCACCTCTGCATCTATTATCAGTTGCTCTTTACATTCTCGTGCTCCTTTGCAACAGCCTATTTGTTCTTCATTTATAATTTTGTTCGGTGTTGTATGTGTCATTAATTTCTGTGTAATGACTGAAGTTAATATTTTGTATATTGTTGGTAGGCATGTTATGGGGCGATATTTAGCTGGGTTTGCTGTGTCTGCTTGATCTTTAGGTTTCAGATAAGTTATTCCATGTGTAAGTGTATCAGGGAATGTGTATGGGTCTGCAATGTAACTGTTAAATAATTTAGTTAAATATGAATGTGTTGAGGTGAACTTCTTTAGCCAGAAATTGGCTATTTTATCTTTTCCAGGGGCTTTCCAATTGTGAGTAGAATTAATTGCTTGGGTGACTTCATGTTGCAAAATTATCATTTCAGTCATTTGTGGTATCATCTTGTATGCATCTGTTTCTTCTTGTATCCACCGTGCATGCCTGTTATGCTGTACTGGATTTGACCATATGTTCCTCCAGAAGTGTTCTGTGTCTGTTATGTTTGGTGGATTGTCTATTTTAATGTGTGTGTTATCTATTGCCTGGTAAAATTTCTTTTAGTTGGTGTTGAATGTTTAATTTTGTTTCCTTCTATTTTCACTTTTTTTGTATCTTCTAAGTCGTTTGGCCAATGCTTGTAATTTCTGCTTCTTTTCATCTAATTGCTCTATCGCTTCTTGTTGTGAGATTTTGCCTAACCTTTTTAGTTTTTTGTCTGACATTTCATTTCTTATAAATTGTGTTAGTTGTCCAATGTCTTTTCTCGGTTTTTCTATTCTGCTCTGCAGCCTGTGTTGCCATGCTGGTTTTGTGGGTTTCTTATGTGTGTTGGTTGGTTCTGATCTCTGCCTAGTGTGTATATTTAGTATAGTGAGCGCTCCTATATAAACCAGTAGTTGTAACTCTTCCATAGTTGTATTTTCATTTATTTTGTTGTGTATGATTGTGTTGATAGTTGTTATTGTTGTTTCAACTTGTGGGTTATTTGGTGGTCTATGCAAGAATGGTCTAATGTCTCTATTTGTGTCTTTGTATTCTGTATATGTCAGCTGAAATTTTTCTTCTATATCTAACATGTGTGTCACTTCATGTTCTATTTGTACTTGCTCTGGTGGCTGCCTTAAGATTTCGTTTTCCTCTGATTGTTTAATTGATGTGTGTTGTTCTTTGTTTGTTTGCTCTCAGATGTTTGAGTCCATTACTGTATTTTCTTCTTCTTCTGATTGCACATTATTTTGTTCCAGTATTTGTTGTACCTGTTATTTGATGTTTTCTAATTCTGACTGGGGTATCCTGTTATTTCATTATTATTATTATTATTATTTACTAAGCACTGACCAACAGAATTTTCGCTGTCTGAGAAAACTCAAACTTAACTTACTCATTTATTACCCACATTATTCAAGCTCAACGCAGTCTGACTGCTATACATTGACAACATGACTTCCAATAATTAACACATTAACGCAAAAGAATGTCCCTGAACTACAAGAAATCCTATACAACTCCAAAAAATTAAAGAAATATCAAACTGTCTGTAACTCTGTTAATTGCCTAAACCCATTTCAATCACGAATCCCGATAGTGGAAACCCTATTTTTTTTTCTTCATAAATCGCTTACCTCACAGAAAATGTTCATAACACGAACTACAGCAATTAAAGCAGGTAGCAGCAACAGCCATCTAAATGAAACTACTCTAACTACTATAGACTCTAACTACTGCGAGGCAAATGGTTAGCAAAAGAAAGATTTTGTTGAAGAGAGAACAAAATATCTAGAAAATTTTACCTTATTCATGTAACATCCAGTTCCAAAAATTATATAGTTGTAAATAATTCCACTACCCAAACATTATCAACCATACATCCATTGTCATACATTTCCTTGCATGTTTTCTTATAAGAAATTTTAATCTCAATTTACATTGCGCATCCTGTCAACAGAGAGTCTTTACTAAGAAAAACATGTCCACGCACTTCTCTATCCACTCGTTAAATTCCAGTCTGTCGAACCACTGAATCTCTTGACGATGGCGCAGAGCGCTGTCGGCGATATTAACATAGTCTATAGCGCTACCAACATAAAAATGGGCTACTTACAAATGTACTTATGAAGTTCAACACAACGTAAATTGATCAGAGATGAAATTTTTCGTTACATCGGCGAAATTATTTCACACCTGTTGAGATATTTTATTTTTTATTTTGGAACAGCTTCACGTTTCCGCGGTAAAATGTGTATCGCATTTATCTATACACTTTGAGGATGTTCGTACTTCTCCTCAGTCCTTAGTTGTTAGTGATTTTGGTTTTTTCACCAGGAAAAAGGAATATTTTTTCTTGAAAATTAACTGTAACGTTACTTTTTATTTATTTATTAGTAATGATCAATAACAATTTTATTTTGGAAAGTATTGCATAGTATTCGGAACAGTTATGTAGCATTATTTTCGGCATTTTTACTAACATTCCCGATGTTCATCAGAGGTGAGGGTATCATCTGGAGTGCCCCTGGGAAGTGTGGTAGGTCCACTGTTGTTTCCTGTCTACATAAATGATCTTTTGGATAGGGTGGATAGCAATGTGCGGCTGTTTGCTGATGATGCTGTGGTGTACGGGAAGGTGTCGTCGTTGAGCGACTGTAGAAGGATACAAGATGACTTGGACAGGATTTGTGACTGGTGTAAAGAATGGCAGCTAACTCTAAATATAGGTAAATGTAAATTATCGCAGACGAATAGGAAAAAGAATCCCGTAATGTTTGAATGCTCCATTAGTAGTGTAAAACTTGAGACAGTCGCGTCGATTAAATATTTGGGCGTAACATTACAGAGCGATATGAAGTGGGACAAGCATGTAATGGCAGTTGTGGGGAAGGCGGATAGTCGTCTTCGGTTCATTGGTAGAATTTTGGGAAGATGTCGTTCACCTGTAAAGGAGACCGCTTATAAAACACTAATACGACCTATTCTTGAGTACTGCTCGAGCGTTTGGGATCCCTATCAGGTCGGATTGAGGGAGGACATAGAAGCAATTCAGAGGCGGGCTGCTAGATTTGTTACTGGTAGGTTCGATCATCACGCGAGTGTTACGGAAATGGTTCAGGAACTCGGGTGGGAGTCTCTGGAGGAAGGGAGGCGATTCTTGTCGTGAATCGCTACTGAGGAAATTTAGAGAACCAGCATTTGAGGCTGACTGCAATACAGTTTTCCTGACGCCAACTTATGTTCCGCGGAAAGACCACAAAGATAAGATGAGAGAGATTAGGGCTCGTACAGAGGTATATAGGCAGTAATTTTTCCCTCATTCTGTTTGGGAGTGGAACAGGGAGAGAAGATGCATATAGTGTATTCAAACATTATGAATCACCTCGAATGGAACGATCTATTGATACGTAATCAGCATGGTTTCAGAAAACATCGTTCTTGTGCAACGCAGCTAGCTCTTTATTCGCACGAAGTAATGGCCGCTATCGACAGGGGATCTCAAGTTGAGTCTGTATTTCTAGATTTCCGGAAAGCTTTTGACACCGTTCCTCACAAGCGACTTCTAATCAAGCTGCGGGCCTATGGGGTATCGTCTCAGTTGTGCAACTGGATTCGTGATTTCCTGTCAGGAAGGTCGCAGTTCGTAGTAATAGATGGCAAATCATCGAGTAAAATTGCAGTGATATCAGGTGTTCCCCAGGGAAGCGTCCTGGGAACTCTGCTGTTCCTCATCTATATAAATGACCTGGGTGACAATCTGAGCAGTTCTCTTAGGTTGTTCGCCGATGATGCTGTAATTTACCGTCTAGTAAGGTCATCCGAAGACCAGTAAAAATCGATTTAGAATAGATTGCTGTATGGTGTGGCAGGTGGCAGTTGACGCTAAATAACGAAAAGTGTGAGGTGATCCACAAGAGTTCAAAAAAAAAAAAAAATCCGTTGGAATTCGATTACTCGATAAATAGTACAATTCTCAAGGCTGTCAATTCAGCTGAGTACCTGAGTGTTAAAATTACGGACAACTTCAGTTGTAAAGACCATATAGATAATATTGTGGGGAAGGCGAGCCGAATGTTGCGTTTCATTGGCAGCAAACTTAGAAGATGCAACAAGTCCACTTATGAGACAGCTTACACTACACTCGTTCGTCCTCTGTCAGAATATTGCTGCGTGGTGTGGGATCCTTACCATGTGGGATTGACGGAGAACATCGAAAGGGTGCAAAAAAGGGCAGCTCATTTTGTATTATCACGTAATAGGGGAGAGAGTGTGGCAGATATGACACGCGAGTTGGGATGGAAGTCATTAAAGCAAAGACGTTTTTCGTCGCGGCGAGATCTATTTACGGCCGGCCGAAGTGGCCGTGCGGTTAAAGGCGCTGCAGTCTGGAACCGCAAGACCGCTACGGTCGCAGGTTCGAATCCTGCCTCGGGCATGGATGTTTGTGATGTCCTTAGGTTAGTTACGTTTAAGTAGTTCTAAGTTCTAGGGGACTAATGACCACAGCAGTTGAGTCCCATAGTGCTCAGAGCCGTTTGAACCAAGATCTATTTACGAAATTCCAGTTACCAACTTTCTCTTCCGAATGCGAAAATATTTTGTTGAGCCCAACCTACATAGGTAGGAATGATCATCAAAATAAAGTAAGAGAAATCAGAGCACGAACAAAAAGGTTTAGGTGTTGGTTTTTCCCGCGCGCTGTTCGGGAGTGGAATGGTAGAGAGATACTATGATTGTGGTTCGATGAACCCTCTGCCAAGCACTTAAATGTGAATTGCGGAGTAATCATGAAGATGTAGATGTGGTACGAGGTACTCTCCGCCACGCACTGTATGGTGGATTGCGGAGTATGTATGTGGACGTAGATATCACTAACTGGCAATGGTATAAGTAGGAGAGATGACCTCGGTCAGCTTAGTTTCGCGACGACCACTGTAGTGAAAGTTTGTCATAGCGCCGAATCTCGATTCGAATCGACACGACTCGGCAACCGAGAAGATTCATCTGTGACCACCACAATGAACAAGTAGGCGGCCGCAGAGAGGGAAGCACCTGTCGGCCCCGGCAGTGGCACAGCGATAAAGCGCCGAGGACACAGTAGGCGGAGGAGGGGGCGTCGCGGCGGCGCCCTTTGATCTCCGTGCGCTATCCGGCGCGTCATCGCCCGAGGCCGCCGCCGTCCAGATGCTGCGGCACTGCCCGCTACGTGACGCACCTGCACGCCTGGCCACGCCCACCGCCTACCTGCTACCTGCCGCGATTCTCATGCCGGCGCCGTGTCGCCGCCACCGCAGATGTCCATCTACTGGAACTCCGACTAGCCGGCCATATATTCAGCCTGTGGGGCACGTAAGAGGCGCTACGTGTCGCAGGCCTTCATGGGTGGCCGCCCAGGTATCGCCGAGTGAATCACGCACCTCGTACCGCATCCTGCCTGCAGATTCTCGAGCGGAATACCGTATCCGGTTAAACAAAACGTCAGCCAACTTACTCCCGCTTCTTTTTTAGCGTTCTGTGCCTCAGAGGATCACATTGTCTGTCTGTCGGTCCGACTGCTAGAAACCTTTGTCTCACGTGTCACGCTGAAATTTATGTCACATACTAAAGTGTAATATACCTTGGCAGAGTGATAAATGTGTACTTCTAAGTCAGTGCAATCAAAAGGTGGGGATACTTTTGTCGAATATTTTAGTAATTGCAAACTCACTCAACGAAGGAAATTTTTATTCTGCAGCGGAGAGTGCGCTGATATGAAACTTCTTGGCAGATTTAAACGGTGTGCTGGACCGAGACTCCAGCTGGAGACCGTTCCTGTTCGCGGACAAGTGCTGTAGTGACTGAGCTACCTAAGCCCAGCTCGTGATCCGTGAATGATCAAAGACCCCAAGTACGAGTCAGGGTCCAGCACAGTTTTAACCAATCGAGAAGCTTCACGCAACAAAATCTGTGGGGTATTTCTCTCTGGCATAGAAACACGAAATTTGGCAAGAAGCAAGGCTTTGTGGTGCAAGTAAAGAAAAACTCCGAAAAATGTTAATTTACGTTGGTATCGCAGGAACTTTTTTTTCATTTTCTTTTGCCTTAGTGGTGTAGTAAATGGAAGCTTCTAAGTCAATGCTATCAAAAGATACTGTCACTTACGTCGTATATTTTGATACTGGCAAACTCACTTATTGGAATAATTATGAAAAATCCGCCTCGATTGCACAAACTACCTGGGGTTTACCTAGGTTTCAGCGTGGGTAACCATGCCTTCTTCAGAACAAAACATAAAACAGCTTGCCTAAATAGGCATAGTCAAAGGCTAGCCCTTCTGAAGAAGGTAAACACCAGGTAGTTTGTGCAATCGAGGCGGATTTTTCATAATTATTTCGATACTTACGATTACTGACGCGGTGCAATGCTGAAAGTTCACTTGTTAGAACCTAAAGGGTACTTCCCTTTGATCTAGAATCATGAAAATTGTCAATAAAAGTAAATGAAAAAATTCCAAAATTATTACTTTGTAATTTCGAGGTGCATTCAGAAAGTAAGTTTCCCTATTTTTTTTAAGGAAGACAACATAGTTACATGAAAAACTTTATTGGGAACAGGTACAGCAATGTTTGAGCTTTTTCTCGACATAGTCACCAAAAGAAATTAGACATTTGTCATATTGTGAGACCAAATTTTTTATTTCTGTGTCGTAGAGTCTGCCGCCTGTGAATGGAACCAGCGTGTGACAGGCGTCTTGAGCTCTCCGCCATTATCACAACGCTGGCCGGAGGACAGCAATTTATTGAGATGCAAGAAAACATGGAAACTGTTAGCAGCAAGGTAAGGACTGTATGCTGGATGATCACACAGCTCCCAGCCGAATTTCTACAAAACACTTCCTGTGCGCCGAGCCGTATGAAGACGGGCGTTGGCAGGGAGCAGCACAACTCCTGCACTAAGCATTCGACGCCTCTTGTTCGGAATGGTATATCGTATTGTTTCACGGTACCGGTCAGCGTTCACTGTTTCACCTCTTCACAGGAATTCAATGAGCAGAATGCCCTTCCTCTCCCAGAAAGCCGTGCACATCACTTTCTTCACCAACACGATCTGTTTGAATTTCGTCTTGACTACACATCCACTGTGGTGCCAATGCATTGATAGCTGCTTGCCATCCGAGGTCAGGCGACGAATCCATATGACATCGCCCGTGACGATCCTATCGAGGAACTAGTCGCCGTCATCATGATACCGCTGCAGAAATTCAGCGCTGCTCCAAAGCCTTTCGTTTTGTGTGAGGTTTTTCAGCAGCCACCTGCCGCACAATTTCTTGAACTGCAGGTGCTTAGTGACAATTTCATGCAACAAGGCTCGCGATACATCACATAACACCTAATTCTTTTTTCACATGTTATCCGACTGTCTGTCTGTCTGCCCGTCTGACAAGATGTCTTTTTGCTCAGGAACGAGTACACGTATCAAGCTGAATTGTATGCCACATACTAAGTTCTGTTGTCTCTTTGTGGTGTAGCTTCAAAGTCAGTGCAATAAAAAGATAGGCCATTTACATGACATATTTTGACACTCACAAACTCACTCATTAAAACCTATAGTGTACTTCCTATTTATCTATAATCATGAAATTTGTCAAGAAGCAACGTTTCACATTGCAAGTAAAGCAAAAAATCAGAAAACTGATAATTTTTTATTATATAACAGATAAAAAACATTTCTTTTCCATTTGTTATCCGACTTTAAAATTAAAATTGAAATATTCATATTTTGACAGTATCAATGCCGATAAAAGGCAAGAATCGTAAAGATTCTCTATTCCCGGGATGGATTAACTAATTTTACACGTAACTAAGTTTTTACTTAACCCGCGCCAGCCAGTATGGCCGAGCGGTTCTAGGCGCTACAGTCTGGAACCGCACGACCGCTACGTTCGCAGGTTCGAATCCTGCCTAGGGCATGGATGTGTGTGATGTCCTTAGGTTAGTTAGGTTTAAGTAGTTCTAAGTTCTAGGGGACTGTTGACCTCAGATGTTAAGTCCCGTAGTGCTCAGAGCCATTTGAACTTAACCCGCAGTCCTCGTGGCCAATTTGTGATCTTCGTATTGACCAACTAGGATCACATGACAGCGTCAATACCTTTCGTTTCTCTATCGTTTGCTGTTTCTCTAGTACGCCTTCATCTTCTCCCAACAACATCTTTCCCTTCCTTCTGCCCACGTTGTTCCCGATTTACTGTTTCTTCTCTCCTGAAATTCTGTATTTCATTTTCAAAAATATTCCTTTTCGTTTTTCTGCGTCTTTGGTGGTGATTTTTCTAGTTGCTTCCTTACTTCTGCAAATCCACACTTTTGTCGATTTCTTTTTCTAGAAACGCACCAAGATTTGCTTCGTTAGTCTGTTCTCATTCATTCGGTAGGCATGTCCAAAGAAGGTTAATCTTTGCTTTACTATAACTTCTGATATTTTCTTCATATTTTCATTGATCTTCTAGCTACTTTTCATTTTCCAACGAATTGTATTTTGTGTGTTATCTGTCGTGAAGCAATTTTAAAACTTTATCGTATCTGAGTACTGGGAAAGTTACGTATCAGTTGTAGAAAACAACGAGTGATTTATTTACCACAACGTCTATGGGTACAGATACGCCAACATCAGACGTTAATGGAAGAGTTTAATACCTGTATGTTTGAAAATGCATGTTTCATGGTGGCTATTTGTCTTTTACCATACCTAAGCTTATATTAACTAAAGGTATGTAACACTAAACAGGAAGTTACAATATTGTTTAATCAGTGTTTTAAAAACGTGCAGGTAGTACAAGTTAGGAACTGATTTGCTAATTTGTACCAGTAGGTGCACAAATTCTACGACCCTCAGAAACTACGTTACATACACTAACCTATGTTTAAGAAGTCTTCCACGTTTTAATTCTGACGTCACTAGCTGAAGCCATTGCAATCTTCTTGCCTCATTATCCTAGTCCTGCACATTTTCTAAGCATCCACATACTGTTTTTCACGCCTCTGATTATTTCTTCCATTCTATATTTTTTGCACAACTCGCTGCATTATTCCTCTGGTTTACGAATCCATTTCTGTGCTGGCTTCGCCGCTGAATCGTCAAGACACTTCCTTTTTTCCTATAGGTTCACATATTCGTTATCCCGGCCTTGGAGCTTTCATAGTGCCCCACAGATATGGCGATATTTATTGGAAGGGCACCTTGGAGTGTCACACCACTTCGTATGTTATTATTTCAACATACCACCACTAACCGTGTTACCTAACACCGACATGACAAAAACTTTCAATCAGATACGGGTAGTAACTCAAATTGAACGTTTCAGACTTGGCTTCCAGAGTGTCGGGCAGCAACGAATTTGAATTACTTCTGTGATTAACTTTCCGCAAGCTCGAAATTAGACAATTTAATTAATTTTCAATGGCTCCAAGCACTATGGGACTTATCATCTAAGGTCATCAGAACCCTAGACTTATAACTGCTTAAACCTAACTAACCTAAGGACATCACATACATCCATGCCCGAGGCAGGATTCGAACCTGCGACTGCTACAGCAGCGCGGTTCAGGATTGAAGCTCCTAGAACAGCTCGGCCACAGCGACCGGCAGAGGCAGACAAAATGTCAGTCATTTTACATATCACATAGTTCCCCAAACGTTTCGTGCCTTCCCTAAATTAACAACTGAGATATTATCTCTGCCCTTGCTTTTATCTATCGATCGCCGATTCACTTTAAACTTGAACATCTCAAAAATTCTCAACTAGATTTCACCATAAAGTAATTAGTCTTCTAGTGATGAAATCAGATACTAATTCAAGATACGTCACTTCCACCAACATATATTTTTACACCGCGAGAACTGAGACAGTTGCCATATCGGGATACCAAATTTTGTATTTCTGTGTCGTAGAATTCTGCCGTATCACAGCATGTTAGTAGTATGAAGTCAGGACAAGAACTAACTAATCATCATTACATTTTCCATTTACAGCATTGATCGTCCATTATTTTGCTTGTTAGAAACTATTAAACCCATTCAATCCGATGTAAATCACAGGCAGATAAAACATGGCGACAGAAGTTGCTTCCGCGCGATGGCCTTCGTTTAATGAGCAACAGTTTCCTGTTTGGCGGCAGTGCCTTAGATGCCGCCAGCGTCGTACTACTGCGCTCTCCTTCGACGTGAAACAGAAACGAAACGTTTAAATACACAATTCAAGCTTTATAACCACACAAATGACATTGACCATAATCCTGCTAAGTATTTAACGCCGTACACGTATAATACGTACATATCATACGTTTCCGGAAAGGAAAATTAGTATACCTAGAAAGACGAAGTCGATTTTGATTCGATGATGGCATGTGGCTCTTGGGGGATAATAGAAGTACTGATAATGGTTTCAGCGTCGTCCACCAACAGATAATGTAGTGGTATAACTTCCTGTGTCCATCCTGTAATAGGAAATGCTCACAACTAGAAGGCTCAGTGTGACGTAAACGTGTGAAGTAAGGAGGCAACCATGAAATGGAGACGAACTCATGCTTCCTACAGCCAACCGAGCGAATTTCAAAGTGATCCAATTGTTGCCATCCGAGTCGTGGGACGGTCCTTTTGGAGAACTGCCACACGAGTTGGACATGCTGCGTCAGTTGTGCAACGACGCTGGTATCAGTGGTCACATTCTCACACTCCAAGACGAGTTTCTGGGCGTCCACGCAGCACAGACGCCCGACGGGATCGACGTAATCTAATGGCAGCAGAGGCAGATCGTACAGCTACCACAGCACAGATAAGAGGGCTTGTGAGCCCAGGCGTGTAAACAGGAAATATTGCGAACCGGTTATTAACAGCAGAACGACGGACATACCTTTCATTCATGCCACAGCCATGACGTGCACGGCTTGACTGGTGCTGTCAGAAGATCAGTTCAAAGATGGAATGACACACCGGGGTCTTCAGCAATGAAAGCAGGTTTTGCCTCTGTGTAAATGATGGCCGTTTGCAGGTACGACGCTGCACACTGACCCACCCCATGCCTTGTGGTCTGGGGTGCGACAAGCGAATGTATAAAAAGAATTGTTAATCTTTGTATCCCTAATTCAGATACATTCTCGTGACCACTACTGTCAGCAGTCACATACAGTGGCTACATTCCTGTCAAGTCTTCCCGCAATATCGCCTAAGGAACATACAGCTTCTTGTAGCCCTATCACACGACCCCGTTTACCCCCACTGACGTAGTGGTAATGGCACCTTTGCCACCATAAAGGAATTCTCGACTAACATCAACTCACCATCTCCAATGTCAAAGGCAGGTGACACCCATTACCCTTACAGCGTGTAATTGAAGCAAACCTGATTTGCATACTCAGATGCTAGCCCCACTCTTATGCGACTGGCTCGAAAATCGAACAAACATCATCTTTCAGATGTAGAAGCAGACCTACTAACGTTCGTTTATGTCGCACAACTCCTTCTTGGTGTTCTTTTTATCAACTTGAATTTGTAGAGCCGCTTAATGACTACCTTTCGTTTGTTGTGCCACATTCTACGTCTCCTGCCATTATTATTTTCCGCGGCTCTTAACTTTTCGTAAGTAGTGTCTATATGGCAATTTCAAATCGAGAACACTTCCTGTAGATGCAACTTGCTTCACTAAGCCGTCAGTTCCCTCATTACAGCGGATGCGAGCGGGGGAATTTACCCACAGCGGATTGATTGTCTGCCCTCTCCGTTTACGGTTAACATATTGCAGTACTACATCCTCAATATAGAGTTTGGTTTTTTATTCCATATCCGTCGCTGAATATTTTTAAGAACACCTGTGGAGACGGATACGATTAAAATCTGTAAGGAGGAGGTTGAAGATACAAACTTGATTGCTTCCAAAATTGCCACAGTCACCGCCGTTAAAAATTTAGTGACTTTTGGGTAGTCTACGGCCCTACTTACTTGAAGCTGAAAGCACAGAAAAGAACATCAATTACAGACCGGTCATACAGAACATTATCGATATAAATCCGTCCCGGCGACAGCAGCATCACTTGGCGACGAATGACAGCTAGTCAGACATACGCAAGGTGCATGCAGTGTGAGCGTGCTGTCCGTGTGCAGGAAGAGGAAGGCGCGCGATCTATCTGACTGTGACATATGGCAGATTGTGATGGCCCGGACGCTCGGCGGGAGCATTTCGGGAACTAGACGATTTATCGGATGTTCGAGGAGTGCTGTGGTGAGTGTCTTCCACACGTGGCGAAACTGAGGTGAAACCACATTCAGACGTCGTGAGGTTGGCCGGCCACCTCTCAGTACAGATGTCGGACGTCGTAGACTGAGCAGACTTCTAAAACAGGACTGGCGACCAACTGTGAAGGAAGTAACATCAGACTTTAATGCTGGGCAGAGTACAAGACGACCATTGCATGTGCCAATGTTAACACCACGACGTCAGCAGCTGCAACTGGAATGGGCACGTAACCACCGGCAGTTGGCGCAATGGCAGAGCATTGCATGGTCGGATGAATCCAGATACATTCTTCATCAAGCCGATCGGAGAGCGCGAATCCGTCGTCTTCCAGGGGAACAGCTCGTTGACACCTGTATTGCGGAACGGACACAAGCTGGCGGCGGCTCCATTATGCTCTGGGGACATTCACGCGGGCATCCATGGGTCCACTGGGGCCCCGTGCAAGGCACCACGACGGCCAAGGAGCGTCGTACACTTGTTGCATACCACGTACACCCCTCTTCATGACGATAGTGTTTCCGCCGGCAGGGACATTTTTCAACAGACAATGCGCCATGTCAGAAGGTTAGGAGTGGTTCGAGGAACACAGCGGCGAGTTACAGTTAATGTGCTGGCACCCCAGCTCGCCAGATCTGAATCTGTGGAGCACATCTAGGATGAGATTCAACGTGGTGTCAAGGCTCGTCGCCCCATTGCGGGAATTCACGGGAATTAGGTGACTTGTGTGTGCATATGTGGTGCCAGCTCCCACCATTGATCCACCAAGACCACACTGCTTCCATGTCAAGATGCGTCGTCGTTGTTAGCCGTCCAAAACGTGCACATATCGCTATTAGGTAGGTGGTCATAATGCTCTCGTTGGCCTTGCCGCAGTGGTAACACCGGTCCCGTCAAATCATCGAAGTGCTGTCAGGCTTGGCTAACACTTGGATGGGTCACCGTCTGGGTCTGGCAAGTGCTATTGACAAGCAGGCTGCACTCAGCCCTTGTAAGGGAAACTATCTCATTGAGAAGTACCGGCACTGGTCACGAAAATTGCCAACAGCCGGAGAGCGTTGTGCTGACCACGTGCCCCTCCGTATCTGCACCCAGTAATGCCTGTCGGTTGAGGATGACACGGTGGTCGGTCGCTATCGTTGGACTTGCATGGCTTGTTCGGACAGTGTTTGTTTCTTGTTTGTTATTTTATGTTGACAACACTCAGAGACTTGGGTGTGTTTTCATTGGCACTCACTGAGCTTGTCTTATTACAATAACAGACTGGAATCTGCCAAATGAATGCGTTAATATCATATTAAAATGATAACATCGGATAGACTGTGTGATATGTGACCAAAAGCCAAAGGTGGTGCAGGTGGTCGGAATCTCAGTTCTTCTGTTGTAGGCTGTTGGTAATAGGTATATGCATGTATAGACAGGATTGTATACCGAGGCCATACCTTGAATGAAAAATTTATCTCACAGCATTTGACGTCTAATGTTTGACGGAATCGGTTCAGGCTCCACTAAAAGGGCATTTGTAGGAGTCAGGCGTCGTACGCATGGCTCCAAGGAAGGTAGATATGGCTTTTTACTGTAGAATATCTAATTTCGTGAGATAAATCTTAGTCACATTGTGATACCATATACAGCCATAGTACAATATAGATCGGATAATCCCTCGTTACATTGTGAGTACAATACTTGGATGCTCTCTCTACCACACAGTTGTGAAGATGAGTGAATTATATGGAATCCTTGTTCACACTTAGTAACGATAGTATATGAGGCGCCCAGCTGATCAAAGAGTCAAATATCGGCAGAAATCGAGCATGAAATTTGATTTGGAAAGTATACTTTCTACATCTACATCTACATCTACATCTGCATGATTACTCTGTAATTCGCATTTAAGTGCTTGGCAGAGGCTTCATCGAACCACAATCATACTATCTCTCTACCATTCCACTCCCGAACAGCGCGCAGGAAAAACGAACACCTAAACCTTTCTGTTCGAGCTTTGATTTCTCTTATTTTATTTTGATGATCATTCCTACCTATGTAGGTTGGGCTCAGCAAAATATTTTCGCATTCGGAAGAGAAAGTTGGTGGCTGAAATTTCGTAAATAGCTCTCGCCGCGATGAAAAACGCCTTTGCTTTAATGACTTCCATCCCAACTCGCGTATCATATCTGCCACACTCTCTCCCCTATTACGTGATAATACCAAACGAGCTGCCCTTTTTTGCACCCTTTCCATGTCCTCCGTCAATACCACCTGGTAAGGATCCCACACCGCGCAGCAGTACTCTAACAGAGGACGAACGAGTGAAGTGTAAGCTGTCTCTTTAGTGGACTTGTTGTATCTTCAAAGTGTCCTGCCAATGAAACGCAACCTTTGGCTCGCCTTCCCCACAATATTATCTATGTGGTCTTTCCAAATGAAGTTGTTTGTAATTTTTACACCCAAGTACTTAGTTGAATTGACAGCCGTGAGAATTGTACTATTTATCGAGTAATCGAATTCCAACGGATTTCTTTTGGAACTCATGTGGATCACCTCACACTTTTAGTTATTTAGCGTCAACTGCCACCTGCCATACCATACAGCAATCTTTTCTAAATCGCTTTGCAACTGATACTGGTCTTCGGATGACCTTATTAGACGGTAAATTACAGCATCATCTGCAAACAGCCTAAGAGAACTGCTCAGATTGTCACCCAGGTCATTTATATAGATCAGGAACAGCAGAGGTCCCAGGACGCTTCCCTGGGGAGCACCTGCTATCACTTCAGTTTTACTCGATGATTAGCCGCATATTACTACGAACTGTGACCTTCCTGACAGGAAATCCCGAATCCAGTCGCACAGCTGAGACGATACCCCATAGGCCCGCAGCTTGATTAGAAGTCGCTTGTGAGGAACGGTGTCAAAAGCTTTCCGGAAATCTAGAAATACGGAATCAACTTGAGATCCCCTGTCAACAGCGGTCATTACTCGTGCGAATAAAGAGCTAGTTGCGTTGCACAAGAACGATGTTTTCTGAAACCATGCTGATTACGTATCAATAGATCGTTCCCTTCGAGGCGATTCATAATGTTTGAATACAGTATATGCTCCAAAACCCTACTGCAAACCGACGTCAATGATATAGGTCTGTAGTTCGATGGATTACTCCTACTTCCCTTCTTAAACACTGTTGCGACCTGCGCATGTGGCGTGAACAACAACGCGATTACCAGTTTCTCAGCCGATGCCTCCATCCCAGTGTTAGTCAGCCATCCACCGATGTGTTCCATAATAGTGAGTAATTGTGCTGAAGATACGAGTCCGTCTTTGAATAAACACAAGCATAGTCTACGTGCTGTAAAACCTTTTTGGAGAGAGTGACTGTTCGTTCTAAATCACTTGTATAAAGCGTATACAAGTGGGGGCTTAAAATTTCACCCTGGGGCAAGCCCAGCACACTTAGATTCAGAGTGAAACATTAATTCTGGAAATACAGGGAATAACTGCGTAACACAATTTTAAGTACGTACCCCCTAAAGTTGTGATACTTCTCATTACAGTCGGATATTTCTTTCGGCAGTCACAGGCTGCCAAGCCAGTTCGCCAAAACACTGTGCTTGCACAGTACGGAAAAATGTGAGTTCTACCGCAAGGTAAATATATTTTTTGTATTTGTTTTTTTATTTTTGTTGAGAAAATAAATGAAAAGTAAATACTGACTGCAGATGTCCACTCTTTTGGGCAAACAAATAAGCGCATACCACATCCGTTTAATTCAGTTTATTGCCACACATCCCGATGATACAGCGCAATTTAAATAACCACTGCAGTTCAATATGTGAGCAAAAACCTGGGAACGATTCCATCTACAGCGCCGGCGGATGTGCGCTGCACGCCACCAGACGGTAATAAA
Source organism: Schistocerca serialis cubense (assembly GCF_023864345.2). Taxonomy (NCBI): domain Eukaryota; kingdom Metazoa; phylum Arthropoda; class Insecta; order Orthoptera; family Acrididae; genus Schistocerca; species Schistocerca serialis. Next base: position 166,190,761 of record NC_064638.1, on the reverse strand, counting down.
AATTCACCATAGTATTTCTGATTACCATATGAAAATGAGATATTTCGTTAAATTTCGCAGCGGGGTTATTTGAATTGATCCGTGGCTGACACAACGTTGCTATTACGTAATTGAGGCCTGAGTGTAATAATTAAAATTCACGCTGTCGCTCGACGTTTTAACTCGTTTCTCGTCATAGGCGACCCTCACGTCGACCACGATGTGCCGTTCTGGCTGCTATTCATGTAGAGTGATTCACACTTCTTTATGGCCCCTTAAGATGGCTACTGAAAGATTCAAAAGGACATGTACGAGGTCGACCTAAGAATTACTCGACAGAAATTGATAACACTATAAGTTCTTGTTCTTTTTTGATGACCTATACCCATTGAAAGTTCTCGCCCCTTTGTTAATGAAACAACCTTGTAGTAATAAAAGATCAGCGAGTGCAATGCTTGTTGCTTTCACGAAAGAGTCAGTAAAGTATCCTTACAGTTGGCCGCTGTACACAAGGACATTGCCGACACAACGAAGTGAACCCTTTGGATAAATAGTCAACATATACACTCCTGGAAATTGAAATAAGAACACCGTGAATTCATTGTCCCAGGAAGGGGAAACTTTATTGACACATTCCTGGGGTCAGATACATCACATGATCACACTGACAGAACCACAGGCACATAGACACAGGCAACAGAGCATGCACAATGTCGGCACTAGTACAGTGTATATCCACCTTTCGCAGCAATGCAGGCTGCTATTCTCCCATGGAGACGATCGTAGAGATGCTGGATGTAGTCCTGTGGAACGGCTTGCCATGCCATTTCCACCTGGCGCCTCAGTTGGACCAGCGTTCGTGCTGGACGTGCAGGCCGCGTGAGACGACGCTTCATCCAGTCCCAAACATGCTCAATGGGGGACAGATCCGGAGATCTTGCTCGCCAGGGTAGTTGACGTACACCTTCTAGAGCACGTTGGGTGGCACGGGATACATGCGGACGTGCATTGTCCTGTTGGAACAGCAAGTTCCCTTGCCGGTCTAGGAATGGTAGAACGATGGGTTCGATGACGGTTTGGATGTACCGTGCACTATTCAGTGTCCCCTCGACGATCACCAGTGGTGTACGGCCAGTGTAGGAGATCGCTCCCCACACCATGATGCCGGGTGTTGGCCCTGTGTGCCTCGGTCGTATGCAGTCCTGATTGTGGCGCTCACCCGCACGGCGCCAAACACGCATACGACCATCATTGGCACCAAGGCAGAAGCGACTCTAATCGCTGAAGACGACACGTCTCCATTCGTCCCTCCATTCACGCCTGTCGCGACACCACTGGAGGCGGGCTGCACGATGTTGGGGCGTGAGCGGAAGACGGCCTAACGGTGTGCGGGACCGTAGCCCAGCTGCATGGAGACGGTTGCGAATGGTCCTCGCCGATACCCCAGGAGCAACAGTGTCCCTAATTTGCTGGGAAGTGGCGGTGCGGTCCCCTACGGCACTGCGTAGGATCCTACGGTCTTGGCGTGCATCCGTGCGTCGCTGCGGTCCGGTCCCAGGTCGACGGGCACGTGCACCTTCCGCCGACCACTGGCGACAACATCGATGTACTGTGGAGACCTCACGCCCCACGTGTTGAGCAATTCAGCGGTACGTCCACCCGGCCTCCCGCATGCCCACTATACGCCCTCGCTCAAAGTCCGTCAACTGCACATACGGTTCACGTCCATGCTGTCGCGGCATGCTACCAGTGTTAAAGACTGCGATGGAGCTCCGTATGCCACGGCAAACTGGCTGACACTGACGGCGGCGGTGCACAAATGCTGCGCAGCTAGCGCCATTCGACGGCCAACACCGCGGTTCCTGGTGTGTCCGCTGTGCCGTGCGTGTGATCATTGCTTGTACAGCCCTCTCGCAGTGTCCGGAGCAAGTATGGTGGGTCTGCCACACCGGTGTCAATGTGTTCTTTTTTCCATTTCCAGGAGTGTATTATAAAAGTAAGCGTGCATTGCGCGTGCCGCTAAATCTCGGAAACGACTTTCGGTACGATCAAGAGAGTTATATAATGTAGTAGCTCTCTATCCCCCACGCGTGCAGTAGGTTCCCATTTTGACCTGACGAACGTGCTCTTGAAGTTGTAAGGGCTGGGAAGTTTCACCCTCTAGAAATTTCTAAGGCATTCGAGAGTATTCGAGATCATTCCAGAACATATGAGAGTATTTGAGACCATTTCACAAGATCCCAGAATGTTCGGGAACGTCACGGAACAATCCAGATCATTGTGGAATATTCCAGAACACAGTCGAATGTTGAGGAATGTTGTGGAACGTTGTGGACCGTTCGAAGCCTTTTTGGTATGATCTGAAATTCCCCACTGGTGGGGCTTTCTATTGGTATTGGTAGCTGTATATAAAGTAAGACCCATCTTGAATTCTAACGTCAGTTTATTTTCAGTGACGATGGAAGGAATCCGAAAAGTAGTGTAGTGAGTGAATAACAAGAAACAGTAAAGTGAGAGTAGTCAAAGTGAAACAGTGACTGAATGCCAATCGAAAATAAAGTGTGAAAAGTGTAATTAGTATATTTGTTAGTAAAAAGTTGATTGGATTAATATATTAGACAACGCCCAAACATAAAAGAGGAGAAGATCTTGCCAGTTCTGAAGCAAACCGGTGAAAATAAAAAGAACAGCAAAAAAAGAAACAGACGAAGAGTACCAAGCACGTTTAAGTTCCCAGCGCACTGACATGAGTACCACGAGAAGCAGAGAATCCGAAGAACAACGAAATGAATGGACTGAAGAATCAAGACTAGCCACACAATCTTATAATACAATATTGTGAAGTCAAGCTAGCCATGAAAATCAACTTGAAGGCTCCTTCTTCTCTCTCTGTCAACTATACACAGCATCCTCTCGAGTAGGAGATTCGAAACATTTTTACATATATACTACTGATAGCAAAATGAAACATGTTGTTTAAAAACAAGTACTGTAAGTAGTTAGAATATGTTCTGAATAAAAATTTGTTACCTATTATAATTTAACAAGTACTGTAAATAGTTACAATAGGTTTTTGATAATTTTTTACCTCTTATATTTTAAATTTTATCCCTTTATTCCAACTACCACACAATCTCATATCAAATCTCTGAGCCAAGCCAGGTTCCCAGTTAGTAATCGTTTGGCTGACCGGGACAAGCTGTAGGACATCGTCTTGAAAACTAAGTCAAGTTCGAGATTAACATTTCTTCATTTGTTAACATTGAGTATAGATTTAAGTGTCAGGAAGTCGTTTCTGAAAGTATTTGTATGGAGTGTAGCAATGTATGGAAGTGAAACATTGACGATAAATAGCTTAGACAAGAAGAGAATAGAAGCTTTCGAAATGTGGTGCAACAGGAGAATGCTGAAGATTAGATGGGTACATCACATAACTAATGAGGAGGCATTGAATAGAATTGGAGAGAAGAGAAATTTGTGGCACAACTTGAGTAGAAAAAGGGATCGCTTGGTAGGTCATATTCTGAGGCATCAAGGGATCACCAATTTAGTATTGGAGGGCAGCGTGGAGGGTAAAAATCGTAGAGCGAGACCAAGAGATGAACAGACTAAACAGATTCAGAAGGATGTAGGTTGCAGTAGGTACTGGGAGATGAAGAACCTTGCACAGGATAGAGTAGCATGGAGAGGTGCATTAAACCAGTCTCTGGACTGAAGACCACAACAACAACATTTGGTTTAACGATTTAGATAAATCGCAATGAAATTAACGGAGAGTAAAGTTGCAAACAACTCAAATCAAACTGCTCAATGACGCTAACACAGTGGAGAGGTACCAAAACAGAGGAACAGTTTACGCATTAAGCACAAAAAGATATGCTTATCTGGGCAGCTTGTAATATCGAAGTTAACGTTGGAACAAGAAGCCACAAATTAGACCCAAACTACCTTAAGGGCGCGGCGTTCCCGGTAATGTGTTTACTCCTATGTGCTATTAGTCCATCTCCTACTTCACGTGCTATCTGTTCATTTCCTCCTTACCCGCAACCCCACCTTCTGTCCATATCCTCCACCAGCTCTCTCTGCACACTCCCTCCACCTCTCTCTCTGTCCACTTTTTCCCGCTTCTTTCTCTGTACATGTCCTTCTCCTGGTCTCACTGTCAATCTCTTCCCACTACTCTCTCCATCTGCTCTCCTCCTTTTCTCCACCTTCTCCCCACCCTCCGTCCATCTGCTGCTACTCACTCTCTCCGTCCAAATCCTCCTCCCCCTCTCTCTTTCTCTGCCCATCTGTTGCTCCCCTTTATCTCTGTGCATCTCCCCCCACTTTTCTTTCTCTATCCATCTCCTCCTGTCCCTTCACTCTGTCCATTCCCCCCCTCCCCCACTCTTCCACCTCCTCCTCCACGCCATCTGTGTCCATCTACTCTTTCCCCCTTTCTGTATATCCATCTTCTCCTACCCCTTTCTCTCTCCACGTTATCGCCATTACCTCAGTAGGAGGCTACTGGATCTAATCCCCACACTATTTCTTATCAGGTCGTAACTAACATATGTAGTAAATTTGGTTGAAATCGCTCCAGGAATTTACAATGAACTTTTTACACGTGGCTTTGCCGCATATACACATGTCAAGTATATATCACACATACTTAACATATTTCACAGGTATTTGTAGACATATTTCACCTGTATCGCTAGCGAACTTCGTGATGAAATTTCATTTTCACGCAGCTCAATGTTCATGACATCATATCTTCTGAACTACAATATTTCAGGAGCATCTAGCGGTATATGTGGCTACTGTTTGCGAAATGTGTTATGAACAGTCAGTAGCAATTTAAAACGTAATGCTTAATATCTCAGTTTTGCACGCCTTCTCAGTGTTTATGACGTCATATCTCCTGAACTCATTGTCGTACGGTGATGTAATTTTTCTACTACATTCAGTGGTGTATGTTAATACTGTCTGAAAAATGTGTCACGAATACAGACAGTAGTAAAAGAAAGTAATAAATTGAAACGTCATGCAGCATGTGGTAGTTTTCCTGCATAATCAGCAAACGTGTAGTAAGTTACAAACTCCTTTTCTTTCATAATTTTGTCGGGGTCCGCAGCGAGAATTAATTTTGTAATGGTTTGAAGTTATGTGTAAAGTTTGTTGCAAGTACCTACGTACTCTCATCCTCAAATAATGAATGACTAAGGACTGAGTAGTCTCGTGCCGTCGGCTACATTGCTTCTCCACCTCTACTTCCACCCCTTTGATAAGTAGGCGGTTCTTACCCTGTGGTGATTATTTGCAGACAGTAAATGATATGTGTACAAAGTTTGGCTGAAGTTGGTCCAGTGGCTTAGAATAAAGGGTGTTTCCGCTAGAGCGTGAAAAATTTAACAGGACATGAGGATGCTGCACTGAACAATTTGAGGTTGGGAATCTGAGGTCGGAGAAGCGACCTTAAGAAGATAAAACCACATAACTGTGTACTTTTTTATTGACAGTAGTTGTAGTTAGCTGCAAAAACCATCATTGATTCAATGAAGGTTCCATTTGTATTGCATCTTCCAAAATGTGCTAAAACTGAAGGCCATCGACCTCAAGGCAAGCTTGGAATCGGCGAATAAGATTCTAACGCAGCCTGACAAATATCCTTGGTTTGTTTCGAATCTCACCCCAGGCAGCTACACTTCTGACGACTAATTCCATCTCTGTATCCAGTGGGGTCTCATACGCAAGTGACTTTGTTCCCTGCACATACTTTCAGTAGCGAGAGCATTGCAAGATACCTCCCCATACACAAGGTGCTTGACAGTGAGTTCTGCGAAACTGTATCCGTACTGTTCCATCGTATTGTACTTTACGTCTCTGAATAGCGCTGAGTAATGAATGGGTCAGTCGTTGATTCATAACACATTCTGTCATCGGACAATGTAAATACCATACAACACAGGCACCTTACGGACAACTAAAGTAAACAAAACCTGCATCATGCCTCCTTAGTAGTCACGCTCGTCCTCCTTGTTTCCTTGTGGGAAGCAAAGAATGTATATGTACAGTCTTAGACAATAAAACTGACCGCCGGCCGGCCGCCACAGAGACTAAGTCCGAGTCATTCACTTAAGGTTGCCAATAAAACTGACCGCCCCTGACAACTCTAAGTCCGGCAATCTGCACAATCTGGCAACACTGTAAGATGCGGAAGTGTCAGGACGAAGTGTTATCTACTTCCGAGACATTGTCGGACTACGTGAGCCCGTGGTCCAGTGGCAAGCGTCGTGCGTTCTAAACTTATAGTCGCCTGTTCGCGTCCAGCTGTGTATATATATATATATATCTTTTTACGACAGTCGGTCTAAAGTTACGAGTCTGACTGAACATCAAAGATAATTCGCTTAACATTCTACCCACCAGCAATAACAAGTATTCCAGAAACAATTCCGCAGGATAGCTCGTGGCTGCGCCGCGATCATAACAGCTTACGCTCGAGCGTTTCCTCGCGCTGCAGCGGCTACCGGCCACCGGCCGGATGCCACCCGCCGCCTGAAATCCGGCGCCGCAATGGATTTTGCAAACTTGAAAATCATGAACTACAGTTAAGCATTGTAAAATTGAGTCGCAAGTGGAAATAGGTGTAACATCTGCAACACAACGTTTACTTTTGGTACAACTGAGGGGTGAATGCAGAGGAGGCAGCTAGAAAGATTTGAATTGTGTGTGGAGCGACTGATTTTGGGAAAAATACGCCAGAAAAAGATATTCTTGTTTCAACAAAGATCGTTCTGGCATGAATGATTTTCCACATTAAGGAAGTCTCGACTACTGATATATGTGATAGATTACCATTTTACCATCATGCAACATTTGCGTTCAACAGGAAAAGTTCAGAAGTCTGGTGTAGGAGTACTGCATGCTCTAATTCCAAACAACAAAAATCAACGGAGTGACTATTATTGAAAGTCATCAGGTCGCTCATTGAGCATTCGTATGCAGTACTGTTACTGGAGACGTGTTATGATACATTTATCGTTAACTTCCTAAGAAGAAATGAAAGGCTGAGCCCCTCCAAAAGACATAAACTCGAGCAAGGAGTAGTATGAACATAATATTTTACATCTGATAGCTCCAAAAGTGTGTTTTGGTCTACGAATTCTGCCCCAAGGGCTGTGTGCAACACAGCTGGAATTTGTTGCCAACAACTGAGACACCTTTCGGTCTTAGCGTAAGAAAATCGAGCAACACAACTACATCACATGTGCTACTATATGATAACGCACTTCTTAATTTGAGAAACAAAACTATCCAGGAGATTGAAATTAAAGTCGTCTCTCAGGCACTTTTATTGATAGAGAATTCCTCTCTCAAGCACTTGTCCCTCTCGTCATATATTCGTAAAGATTTACCTTTCCCGCTCTTGATCGATCAACCGTCAACGAAATTCATTTCTAGACGAAAATACTCTTAAAACTACTCTGGTATAATGATATCGTTAGAACCAATAGGTTTCTACTGGCGTAGAATTTGTAAACAACTGTAGCATTGTCAGATCGTTTTAGATATCGCAAAAGAAAATTCTTTTGCTGATTAATTTCTCTTTGATGATTACTGTTGCGTTTAGTAAACTAATAGAAAATCCAATTAAAATATTCACTGTACTAATGCAAATTAAATTCAGCTTACTACAGAAACATCACGACGGCAGACTATCTTAATAAAGCATTAAGTATCTGTAAGACGATTGAGCCTATTTTAACACGAATTAGTAGGACATTACCGACTCTTGACTTAGAAAAGATCTGTATTTACTTTATTTCCTGTATCGTTCGCAATTATTATGAAAATGTGGCATTTCATAGATAAAATTATGTATTCACAACAGCAAAAAATATGTCGTCGTTATGAATTTGGCAGTACCGTAAGGTTTTCTCTCTGTCACTAAGGGTTACTGAAAGTAGCAAGGCGCATTTTGCTCGAGCGTTGTCTTACGATTCCCTTATTGCGTTTGTATCTGCCCGCTTGTAGCTCTGCTACAAAAGAATTAAATATCTGGCTCTCAGCGAGTCTCGAAAGGCGAACGAAAGCAGCTTGCACCTGGTAGCCAAACAGGTTTCTTGGGAACAGGCTACTTCCTAAAGTGGGAAGACATTCTTTTGTGGTTGAATTGTTGGCAGATGTCAGTCAGACGTGTGCCGTTGGTCTAAGCGTTTCGGTGTGTTGAATTTGTACCAATTATATTTCTACAGGTTTTTCTGTCCCAGATAGAGAGTTGAAGTCTCCCATTAGTATTTTCACGTCATCGTGGTGAATTTTGCTCATAGTATTTTCGAGTGTATATCTTTTATAGGGGCTCTGAATGAGCACAGTCATAAGTCGATTGTTGATGGATGCGATTTCTTTGACAGAGTTGATGATAGATTTGTGTCCGAGAAATGCAGTGCCGAAGACTGGTACGCCTTTCGCTACCTTTCGTTGTATTTTGCTCTTGAAGATGCCATGGTTTCCGTAATGCAAGTTTTAATTGTCAATTAATCGTGGTTCTTGAAGAGGAATGATGAGAATTTTATGGCGGACGATTTCTTTTGTGAGATTATTGTGGTTTCTTGTTTGGATCAACGTACCGATGTTTAGTTTTTAAATGAATGTTTTCTGCTTGTAGGGAAATTTACCAGAGATCTTCGATATTCTCTGCCGTGCTAACCTTGATTCCCCAGAGTGCGAAAATCCAACTGCCGCCTATCGGTGGCCAGGTTGTGTACCACCTCGGGTAAAGATACCTTTGCTTGCGTAGTTCATGTTTTCTTGTGTTTCATTGGTTTGGCCTGGGTGATACCGGGACCAGACAGGACCAGAGGGTGTTGAAGCCTTTGGAAGCAAATAGTTTCTGCAAAGCTCATTGAGATAACAGACGGTGACCAGAGTAGCGGTGATTTTCACTCAGATGTGTTTGGATTTTGGGTTTAATGGATTAAGTAGCCGTTCAGGATTGTATTAGTATTTGGTTCACCCCAAGTATTTGATTTCCTCGGTACCATCCGTATGGGGGACGGTTTCCCCTATCGGCCACGAGGATTTTTATTATTATTATTATTATTATTATTATTATTATTATTATATCATCAGCAAATCTGATATGGTTTATCTTCCCTCCACTGAAATAGATGTGTATTGTTCGATTCAATATGTCCATCAGATAAATATGGGTTATAATTACGTTACATTGCTGCTAGTCGACATATTTCTCACTTTTTCTTAGACAGTTGCTAGCTGTTACTCCATCATAGAAATTTATGTGCGCAGAATTGTTGCAATACAGACGTTCAAATTATCCGATTTCTGTAATTTCATTTCGATACAAGATCGTCCTAATCGGATTCAGCCAGTCAGTCTTAATGTGGATATCCGATTACGACTTTCATCATATGATACACTGGGCGAACCACATTCTTAATCGGACTGATGAATCCAGATCACTTATCTATGACAGGGAATGAACTCATAAACACTGTGGAAAATAATAAGTTATTTAAATATAAATATATGAACTAACGAGATAACAATGTATTTACAGGAGCAGAGACCCATCCATCATAGTAAAGCAGTGCTAGATTGGTTTCAGGGTCAAGAGAGGATAAAGCTGTTGCCGTTTGTTCCACGATCACCGAATATCAACCAGATAGAGAATATGTAGGCAGAGGTAACAAGGTCATTGCTATGTGTCCCTACAAATGCAAGCGACCTTTGGACGAATATAGAAAACGTATGGTGGGAAGTAAACCATCACGCTACACTGTCGACGACTTAATGAAATCAGTTCCCCTACGCCCTCGAGAAATCTTACGTAATGATCCTGGGTGGGTTGGTTACTAAAAGTATACTAGCCCACAAAGCCCATGTGGACAGTTATCTGATAAACGGTCAAGCTTTGCTTTGTCGCAGCTCTTTAGCATACAACAAGTCCATTTACGTTCACTCCCCTCCTTACAATTCTTGCAATGCAAGGTAATTGAAAAATCTCATCCACTCTACGCTAACTGAGGAACTGACTGGTGTATGTGTTGTTCAACCCTCAGTAGTTGTCACCCTCACTGGAATCAATGACTGTTTGTGTTTGTGTGTGTGTGTTAGCGCACATGTGTGTATTCAGCAATGACTGCCAGCTGCCACAACACTTCACAGAATCCTTGCGGCAGGCAACACAACTGTGCGTGCACTTCAGACTTCATTCAGTGAGACGTCAGGAGAGGGATGAAAACGTCAAATTAACGTCGCTTTCCGAGTCGTATTCAATCCAGAATGAGGTGTTACTAAGGTAGTTGAGCGTTCTAGTAATTACACTTTTATGATTCCCATATGAGTATTTCGAAAGCCAAAAGAACCCGTTAGTGTGAAACTATCGGGAACTGCATTAATATCAAACTGCAAGAACTTGAGACAATACGTGGACTCTTCTCTTCGCTGGGTGACCTATTACTGTTATTTAGCATTCTCTCCGTCCTAGTCGTAATGCAAATGGAACTTCAAAGGCGCTTTCCGCTATTCTTGATAAACATCAGCAACCTGTAACCACTGAGAGTCACAACTGCGTGATGATAATGGTTCAGGTTGTCAGTAGTTGTGGTGGTGTTATGCTGTCAAACTGCTTACAGTCACGTTAATGGTGGCGCACATAATTTAGCGCTGACTACCTACTTAAGTAAAGATAGTGTTGTGGCGTCATCGCTTGTCTTTATTTGGCCTCAGCTTGAGTAATCCGATTCAACTAACATAGTACTCCAATCGCGGGCTCCTAATACAGTATGACAGCAGAGATTATCGTGCGGGTATTATATTATTTCTGCAATGAAATGCTTAACAAATCTTACCCTCAGCTATGCAGCTGGAATGACTCATTACACAGGTACTCCATGTTGCACTTGGTTAAGTCATCAGTTCGCTGCAATCCTGCTTGTACCGTTCGTAAATACTCGTATGCTTCCGAAATGGTTCAAATGGCTCTGAGCACTATGGGACTTAACGTCTGAGGTTATCAGTCCGCTAGAACTTAGAAATACTTAAACCTAACTAGCCTAAGGACCTCAGACACATCCATGTCCGAGACAGGATTCGAACCTGCGACTGTAGCGCCTGGAACCGCTCGGCCACCCCGGCCTGCATACTTGTATACTGACCATTCGTTATTTGACTAAATATGAACTACAATCAGATTCGCATGTATATGACATGGGTTAGCGCCGGCACAAAGGTATGACTAAGGGTTGGATGCAGTTGAAGTCCTGTTACATTGATGGCAAGACAAATGTTCGCAAATCACCTCTATTGCCTCAAAAAACAATTGCATCTTAAATATCGAAGGACCGACGTTCACACTGTCACAGCGTGTTGAAATACAGCCACGACGGCAGATGAAAATTTGTGACCGACTGGGATTCGAACCCAGACCTCCTGCTTACTAGACTGACGTTCTGATAACTGGACTATTTTTTTTTTAATGTTTGAGAAGACTTTCAGCACCAGGTAGGCGAGGCAAAGAGGGCAGGGGTCGAAGATCCGGTCCTGTCATGGTCCTTCAACAAGGTTCCGCTTCCAGTTGTTAGTGGCCATGCGCTTGGGATTCGCCCTTAACCACAGTCGGAGTTGGAGACTCTCTTCAGTTACATCTAACCAGTGCGCATCTATTGCACTATTGTAAGAACCGAGGTGCAGTATTTTGGTATTAAAATTTTGTAAATTTGTGGTAAGAACTTATGAGACCAAGCTGCTTAGGTCATCGGTCCCTAAGCTTACACATTACTTAATCTAACTTAAACTAACTTACGCTATGGACATCACACACACCCATGCCGGAGGGAGGATTCGAACCTCCGACGGTGGATACTATGATGACACAGCAATCAACCTCTCTGCAGCACCTATCTACACACGCTCCTCGTCAGACGCGAATTCCCATTTTTGCCGCATACCACATGCGCCGTACCCCCCGGCCATTGTTCCACTAACTTGCGTCCACACTGTATTCCCGCGAGGGTCGGACGATGTCGTGCGTCTAGCACTGAAAACTTTCGATGACCCGTGGAGACCCAAATAATTATACAGGATGTTTCAGGAGGAATAGTAAATATTCTAGGAGATGGTAGTATAGACAAATTGTTGAAATAATGACATATAACATGCGTCCAATTTTTATTGAACACACAGATAGCTGGGTTCAAAGCATTTCCGTTTCGTATGTTGGTCCTTACAGAACCCAGTTGTCTACACTTCCTTGAAAATGAGCTTCCAGCGTCACTGGAAGAGGTTCATTTGGCTACAAGAATGCGTATGTTCCTCCAGCATGACGGGCCTCCTGCACATTCTAGTCGTCAGGTGACACATTATCCAAACCTAACATTTCCTGGAAGATGGATCGTTGGATATGGGCACTTTTCTTGGCCTTCAAGGTCCCCGGACCTTATCTCTTTCGATTTTTGCTTGCGGGGATGGTTAAAGGCGAAGTCTACAAAGAAAAAGTAAACCCAAGAGCCGATTTGATCGTTCGGATTATGAATAGTGCAGCCCTCATAAAAGAACGCAAAGACGACCTACACGTGGTGTTATCAAGAGAAGTCAAATGTGCATTGAAGTTGGTGGGGGAATTTTTGAAAATCAACTTTGAATGTCCTCGTTGCCTTTGCTTTCAGTTTGTTAGGGTTACGTACTAACAGCTGTATCTCTGTACAAAATAAAAAGTGGACGCATTTATATGGAATTTTTTTATGCAATTCGTCTGTACTACCACCCACTAAAATATCTAATATTCCTCCTGAAACACTCTGTGTATGGATATATGTGTGGTGTCTGTTCTTTCGGACGTGTCCGAAAGAAAATGCTTCATGGCATTCTGCAACGACCTTCGGTCGCAGGGGCTGATAGAGATTTGAGAGCTGCTTGGCTGTCTGAATAAAATTAGATGCTACGATTTTTGTAGGGTCTACTCTAATTCTCCTCCGCGCACATGCTGATAGAAGATACTATGTAATACTGTGGCCATCTTCCCTAAAGAGATTCTAGGCAGTACACCAGACCCGGTGGTTTCATCTGTTTTCGACCTGTCAGTATACAACTATATTATGTCTCCTGAACGGTGTAGTGGTTCGTTCTTCTACTGCTCCCTGCTTCCAACTGTTACATGGCAAGGTTTATTGAAACAGCTAGAAGTTACTGTATAGTTAGTCGGCATTTCCCCAGCCATCGCCATACTGATTTGGGATTCCGTATATTCTAACTATATCCAGTTATTTACAATTTTTAGCCTTTATGTCCCTGCTGTGGCCTCCATTTTAAGCCACAGGTGTAAGGCGGGCATGTCTAGCCTAATATCCATCCCAAGAGTGGATGTCCTGCTAATTCCGTCTGTTTGTGAAAGCAGGCCAGTCTCTGCACTTTGCGAGACTCCCTAGCAGCCACCTTCTGTTCGACTTTGTTCATATTATATGACAATAAATTATCATTGGTATTTTTGCAGAGGTGTATATCCAGTACGTACTGGGTTTAGACCCCAGTTTACCATACAGCAGCTTCTAGTGCTTATAAGATTATCTTTCGCAGTAGAATATATTCTTTATGTGAGGTGTTCATAATAGTTTTCCATCCAGGGCTACCTCTAGATACACTTCAACCCTCTCTAAAGTTTCATCGAGAAACATAATTTTTCAGTATATGTGCTGGACATGCTTCCCCATAAATAATACTACACTAATTTTCGTGCGGCTTGTCTTTAAATACTTTTTCACAATGTTCAGTGCACATAGGTTTAACAATACTATCAAATTTTCTAAGTCTTACTGTGAATAAATCGTCTACTTATTCTTTTCAAGAGTAGTCTCTCTCATTCAGCTCATCTATGAGTTCATTCACCACTAGGTTCTTCATCTCTAACCATTTACTCGAAGGTCGTATTACCAGAACCCCCTCGACATCCAGGAAGAAACAGATAGCATCCAGAAAGGGTAGTGCTTTTTCCACCTTCCCGACAAGTTGGTGAAGTGTTACCTCACATGATTTGCTTCGTAAGTATTATGAAAATGTGGCAGTTCATAGATAAAATTACGTATTCACAACAACAAAAAAGTATGTCGGCAGAAAATAAAAGTGGCATTATGAATTTGGCAGTACCGTAAGGTTTTTCGCTTTGACACTAAGGGTTACTAAAAGTAGCAAGACGAATTTTGCTAGAGCGTTGTCTTACCACTCCCTCATTGAATTTGTATCTGCCTGCTTGTAGTTCTGCTACAAAAGAATTAAAAATCTTGCATTCAGCGACTGTCGAAAGGCGAACAAAGGCAGCGTGCACCTGACAGGCAAACACGTTACCTAGGAGCTAGCGAACAGGTGCTGGTCTTTGACGTACTTACTGGCTCAGTAGCCGCTACGGCAAATAAATCGCAACATAAGAGACGAGAGTACTTGTATTTCCCGTGTGAAATCACTTTCGTTGACTCAAAAGCATTAACTGATATCTTTATGTCACGTCTCAAGAGAAAATCACTTACAGTATTCAATTGAAATGAGACGACAATATCAAGTGAATTTAGCAGGATAGTTCTGTGCCATCAAGGAAGTAACTCGTCGGTCACAGAGTTGCCAAACATATTCTGCGCTGTTGCCAAGTTTTTGCCGGCCGAAGTGGCCGTGCGGTTAAAGACGCTGCAGTCTGGAACCGCAAGACCGCTACGGTCGCAGGTTCGAATCCTGCCTCGGGCATGGATGTTTGTGATGTCCTTAGGTTAGTTGGGTTTAACTAGTTCTAAGTTCTAGGGGACTAATAACCTCAGCAGTTGAGTCCCATAGTGCTCAGAGCCATTTGAACCATTTTGTTGCCAAGTTTCAGTTATAGTGCCAGGAAGGATACCAGCTGATGTGTTCTGTGAGTGACCTCAGAAGTGACTACAGCTTCATCTCAAAGTTGCTGGTGGCAAGGGCCGCAAGATCCTCATTATATGCCCATGAGTCTTATTCGCATTTCTGTAACTAGTTTTAGAGGCTAGAGTGCAATTACTTGTAATACATCGATGCACTGAATGCAAAGTAAGTGTCATATATTAATAACTGCGACAATTATTTGTGTTTTACTGTCTTAATCGGATCGAAACCTTGAAAGCGTATTCACCATGCGCGATTCACAATTTTGGAGCTTCTCTAGTGGTTGAGTTGGCAATGCCTCTTTGCTGTACAATCACTGTCATTGGCACATCCACCAGAAGACAGGCATGGCCTGGCTTATTGTTGTCAGCTTTCCTGATGGATATTCTGCCTTTGCTCGAAACGTGGAAACTTAAGGTGAATTCGAACATTCCATATAGCGAAAATTTTATGTTTCTATTCTTCCAGCTCTAACATACAAATAACAGTTACAATAAGCGGCAGAAAAGCGCCTGTGATCCAACAGTTAATGATGCAATCATAATTAGTGGAATCTGACAAGTTCCATCTGTCATCTGATAATTGTGAAAACTACTTTTTCATCTTCACAGCACCGCAGTATGAATTCAAGGGTTTCATAGAATACCTATACTTAATTTCGTTGTGATCGTTTTCAATGACAGTAGGGGAGGAGCAAAATCATCTGACTTGAAACATACTTTTCCAGTGGGATTTGAATCTTTGGTTACGGTTGCAATAGCACGTCCAGTGAGGTATCAAGAATGTGAGCAATCACTCATTGCTATAGTATAGCGTAGGACAGAAGGAAGCAGGTTTCCGACAAAGTAAAGGATGAGAGACACTGTCGCTGTCACTTATTAAACAGGAATTGTTCAGAAAATTACAACAGTATCTAGTGAAATGAGTAGGTTGATGCAGCTCCAGTCCGGCACTATCACTGAGTTGCCAAACGTTTTCCGAATAGCACTTATGATATAAATGTGTGTGTGTGTGTGTGTGTGTGTGCGCGTGTATGTCTGTTCTTAGGACATTTCCGAAAGAACAGACACTACGAATCGAAATAGACAGATTTCTTAATCAATTAAAGATTGAAGGACAGATGTCCAGGCTGTCATGGGCATTAAAATAGAACAACAGCGTTAGATGAAAATTTGTGCCTGACCAGATTCGAACCCGGATTTACAAAATTTTAGTACCAAAATACTGCATCTCGGTTCTTGCAATAGTGCAATAGGTGCGCACTGGTTGGATGTAACTGAAGAGAGACTCCAACTCGGATTGTAGTTAAGGGCGAATCCCAAGCGCAAGGCCACGAACAATTGGGAGCGGAAACTTAATGTCATCAGAACCTTGTTGAAGGACCATGACAACCGATCGTTAGACCGACTGCACAAAGTTCAGATTATAAATACATACATACTTAGAAAAATATATTACGTCGGAGCAGTCTTACCGATACTGCAGGTCACTGCACATAAAAATATAAGCTGTAGCCTCTTGGTAGGACTTGAAATTAAAGACGTGCTTTTAAACTAATACACCCCACTAAGACCGGCATCAGGAAACTTCTGTTCCTCTCGTTAAATCCTGGGGATAGGAACGCTCCTGTTAATGTAGCACGCCAGCCTAGATTACGTCCGAAAGTACTATGGCGTTTGGATCTGTATAAGACTTCCACGAGCACAAACCAACACTAGAACCGTTTATGATTATATTACCAGACATCGTCTTCACAAACCAATTCCGGTAACTTAACTTACAAAAAACTGGAGGAACGTCTGGAAAAATATCAACAATAAAATTACACCAACTAGAGTAAGTGCCGTATGGTGCGACTTTGTAAACGAAACCATACCCACAGCGGAACGATTATGTAAAATCAAATTGAGACCATCACCATACGGCGACAAATGACTGCTTGTAGAAACTGTAGCGCACATCTTCTCATGTGAAAATAGAATCAGAATTTGGAACTGGACTTCGAAGAAGTTAGCACTGTCAATAGAACAGCAGAAAGTCAAATACCGATAACTGAAGCTTTACAACCCGACTGGAAATGTTACCCGTCCGCAAAGAATAACAGTTATTCGTGGCTTCTGGGACAGTTTGTGTTTTACGTCATAACAAACAAAACTTAGTAGAGTATATGTTCTATATTGCAGTAGAACATTTCAAGCTGAAGAAGAATAACAAATATAAGGAATGGTTTTAAATTTTTTATCTACAAAGAGGTGGGCACCTTTATTCATTAGAAGAGGAATACTATTCTTTCACTTTTTTTATTCCTGGAATACTCTTTTACGTTGGATCTAAAATCAGAACTGTTCTAATTTGGCAAAACCCCACCGGCTCCGAAATTTCTTTTATTTGTTGAAAAATATATGGCTTCCTTACAGACCTCATATGCATCCAGTGCATAATAAATTAAAATATGAATATATTTCTGAATGAATGCTGTTATGGATTTTTCCGTCACCCTTTCCATTGTTATAAGTTATGTTCTACAAGGAACGCACTCCACTGGAGGCGGCAATCTGTAATTTATTTTACCTAAATTACTACTTCAGTTTTGTTCTACAATTTAAAAGAATATACGGGTGCAAGCATGGAATACATGGGAATAATAGCAGCTGCTCAGTACAGGTATGGTAGAGGCATTGTGGCCAGGCCTCAGATCTTCGACACCTGCCCTCTTTGCCTCCGCCTACCTGGTGCTGAAAGAATTCTCAAAACAAAAAAATAATAGTCCAGTCATCAGAACGTCTGTCTAATAAGCAGGAGGTCTGGGTTCGAAGCCCAGTCGATCACAAATTTTCATCTGCCGTCGTTGCTGTATTTCAACGCACTGTGACAGTGAGGAAGTCGGTCCTTCGATATTTAAGATGCAATTGTTTTTTGAGGCAATAGAGGTGATTTGCGAACATTTGTCTTGCCATCAATGTAACAGGACTTCAACGGCATTCAACCCTTAGTCATACCTTTGTGCCCGCGCTAACCCATGTCATATACATGCGAATCAGATTGTAGTTCATATTTAGTCAAATAACGAATAGTCAGTATACAAGTATGCAGGCCGGGGTGGCCGAGCGGTTCCAGGCGCTACAGTCGCAGGTTCGAATCCTGTCTCGGACATGGATGTGTCTGAGGTCCTTAGGCTAGTTAGGTTTAAGTAGTTCTAAGTTCTAGCGGACTGATAACCTCAGACATTAAGTCCCATAGTGCTCAGAGCCATTTGAACCATTTCGGAAGCATACGAGTATTTACGAACAGTACAAGCAGGATTGCAGCGAACTGATGACTTAACCAAATGCAACATGGAGTACCTGTGTAATGAGTCATTCCAGCTGCATAGCTGAGGGTAAGATTTGTTAAGCATTTCATTGCAGAAATAATGTAATACCCGCACGATAATCTCTGCTGTCATACTGTATTAGGAGCCCGCGATTGGAGTACTATGTTAGCTGAATCGGATTACTCAAGCTGAGGCCAAATAAAGACAAGCGATGACGCCACAACACTATCTTTACTTAAGTAGGTAGTCAGCGCTAAATTATGTGCGCCACCATTAACATTACTGTAAGCAGTTTGACAGCATAACACCACCACAACTACTGACAACCTGAACCATTATCATCACGCAGTTGTGACTCTCAGTGGTTACAGGTTGCTGATGTTTATCAAGAATAGCGGAAAGCGCCTCTGAAGTTCCATTTGCATTACGACTAGGACGGAGAGAATGCTAAATAACAGTAATAGGTCACCCAGCGAAGAGAAGAGTCCACGTTTAGTCTTAAGTTCTTGCAGTTTGATATTAATGCAGTTCCCGATAGTTTCACACTAATGGGTTCTTTTGGCTTTCGAAATACTCATATGGGAATCATAAAAGTGTAATTGCTAGAACGCTCAACTACCTTAGTAACACCTCATTCTGGATTGAATACGACTCGGAAAGCGACGTTAATTTGACGTTTTCATCCATCTCCTGACGTCTCACTGAATGAAGTCTGAAGTGCACGCACAGTTGTGTTGCCTGCCGCAAGGATTCTGTGAAGTGTTGTGGCAGCTGGCAGTCATTGCTGAATACACACATGTGCAAATATCCTCACTGTTCTAGCGGAACTCGTCTTTGTTGCATTTTTTCCATACCGTAATTAGCACTCTAACATAAGGCTTGTTCTGCTGAAGAACTTGATGCCCACAAGTCCTTAAATAAGAATCTCCTAGCGGGAGTAATACATGAAAGGAAACAGGCTGTTGGACAAAAGAATGGACAGCTCCCTGCTTCTGGCGTTTTCGATAGCGCCTACGATAAGAACCTGGTGTCATATTATGCTTCAGTACTCTAAACTGTTTATTTTTTTACTTCATATTAAAACAAAAGTTGTGATATGAGAAGAGGAAATGACTTATATGCTTCTCAGGAGCTTTAGTTTTTCGTGTTTATTTTCTCACTTCATATTAAAACAAGGGCGTTAATATGAGAAGAGGAAATGAAATATACGCTTACAAGATATAATATTTCCTTGTGTGCTATTACTGCATACATGAAAGCCCTCCAATTAATTTTTGTATGTTGGATATATTTTGATATCACCTCATATTCCTTTGTGAGAAGGTTTCTATTTTCTTGGGATTCAAATGGAGTGGACATTTCATCACGGTTAATATTCTGATGACTAATGACATGATACCCGTTGCAATTGCTCCATGGCACCTGTAAGTAAAGTCTCACGTTGGTTACTATAAGAACACGCAGGCAGTGATATCCGCTCACTGCAGTCAGAGCAAGGGTGATTTCTCTCTGTTTAGGGCGAAGCGTCTGCTGCAGTGTCCACGCTCAGCCAACATAAACAAATCGCGGCGGCATTGGGCACTGCTGATCGCTGCACTTGTCGCTAGCCTCGACAACAAGAGCGCACTGTCTCTGCTAACGATACTATGGAGTTAATACATCTTACTTAAAGTAATACGCAGGACGTGGGATGGATAAAAATTCAGTTTGTAACTTCCCATCGCTTTAAAATACTTTACAGTCATATTTGATGCAATATTTATTGTTGGTTGTCTCTCTAATGTTAATAGTATTGATTCAGATTGTGCGTTAACACGAAAACACACACACGCGCGCACGCACGCACACACACACAGACACGCGCGCGCGCGCGCGCGCGTGCGCGCGTGCGAGCGCGCGGAAAGCGACGTTAATTTGACGTTATCATCCGTCTCCTGACGTCTCACTGAATGATGTCTGAAGTGCACGCACAGTTGTGATGCTTGCCGCAAGGATTCTGTGAAGTGTTGTGGCAGCTGGCAGTCATTGCTGAATACAAACATGTGCGCTAACACACACACACAAACACAAACAGTCATTGATTCCAGTGAGGGTGACAACTACTGAGGGTTGAACAACACATGCACCAGTCAGTTCCTCAGTTGGCGTAGAGTGGATGAGATTTTTCAATTACCTTGCATTGCAAGAATTGTAAGGAGGGGAGTGAACGTAAATGGACTTGTTGTATGCTAAAGAGCTGCGACAAAGCAAAGCTTGACCGATTATCAGATAATTGTCCACATGGGCTTTGTGGGCTAGTATACTTTTTGATGTGTCGACAGAAGTGCCGACACAGTGTTATTTTGAGGGGGCCGATAGGCACGCTATCTAACGCAGACGGGCGTGAATTCTGGAACAGGATAACTATAGAATGGTAGCAAGAAAAGTACGTAGCTGCTTTATACTTAACTTTGATGACTCCTTGTGATACATCTCTCTTGACTATACAAATGCGACTCGTAAGATACATGCACTGTTACAATTGGCGCCTTGCTAGGTCGTAGCCAGGGACTTAGCAGAAGGCTATTCTAACTGTCTCTCGGCAAATGAGAGGAAGGCTTCGTCCGTATTGTCGCTAGCAATGTCGTCCGTACAACTGGGGCGAGTGCTCTATCGTATATCGAGACCTGCCTTGTGGTGGCGCTAGGTCTGCGATCACACAGTGGCGACACGCGGGTCCGACATGTACTAAATGGACCGCGGCCGATTTAAGCTACCACCTAGCAAGTGTGGTGTCTGGCGGTGACACCACATTCCTCCCCCGCAAATCGGCGAACGGTCGTGGGATAAGGCTTCCGCCCGCTGTGGGGAGGACCCCATGTTGACGTATGCGATGAGGTGGGGAGCCTAACAACAGGCGAGGCTGTGCCACCCGCACCCGGCCATTCGGTCCGAGGGGATCTAGGAAACGCCTGAAAACCTAGTCCAGGGTGCACGTCAACATGCGGTGTATGCGCCCGTAATGAGACAGGAGGGGCCGTAGGGTCGACCTCCATTGCGTCGAGGTACCCGACGCGCGATGACGTCATGTGGTCCGGAGCGGGCAAGAGGTCCATGGCGGAGGACGGCTGGTCACGGGAAGCGATCGGCGGCGCGTGACCCAGGGAGGCGCTTGGCGTCTGCAGCGAAGCGTCGAATGCGGACGGCGCCGGCTGGAGAACAGGCGGCGGCGGCGGCGTGTCGCCATGGGGCAAAATGGAAGGCATCGTCGGTAACACCTGGGGATGAGGCGAGCCGGTAGATGGGTCCCCAGGGCGCTGACCGGACGGCACCGTCGCTGAAAGCAGACGGGGAGCGGCAGAACCCGTGCGACGACAGAGGCGCAGCTGATTGAGATGCCGACGCACCTCACCAGAGGCCCCCAAAACCAAATACATCGCGCGGCCGAGGCAGCGAAGAATGCGCCCTGCGAGCCAACGCCGTGAACCTCGATAGTTGCGATAAAATACAACGTCGCCTGGAGCAAAAGCAGGAGTCTGCCGCTGCACAGGAACCTGAGGCGGCGGATGCAGCAAAGACATCAAGGTGCGATGAGGACGACCGTGGAGCAACTCAGCCGGCGAGCGACCATCTCGGGGCTGAGAGCGATACGAAGACAAAAAGAGCAACAATGCGTCCTCTCGAGAATGCGACTCTTTCAATTTCAACATCTGTGACTTGAAAGTCCGGACCAATCGTTCAGCGGCACCGTTTGACTGAGGCGAAAACGGCGCGGACGTCA
Organism: Schistocerca serialis cubense; assembly: GCF_023864345.2. Taxonomy (NCBI): domain Eukaryota; kingdom Metazoa; phylum Arthropoda; class Insecta; order Orthoptera; family Acrididae; genus Schistocerca; species Schistocerca serialis. Next base: position 166,168,811 of record NC_064638.1, on the reverse strand, counting down.
GATGTTGAATGCTGGCAGAATGACTGAAATTCTGCGGACATGAATTGTGGGCCATTGTCGGAAACAATAGTCTGCGGAAGACCTTCAATGCAAAAGATAGCAGACAACGCTTGGATGGTGGCGGAGGACGTCATGGAAGACATCCGGACAACAAAAGGAAAATTACTGCAGGCATCGACCAGAACCTACCATCGAGCATTCCAGAATGGACCAGCAAAATCAATGTGCAAGCGTTGCCAAGGGGAAGTGGCTTTTGGCCATGCAAAGACTTTCCGCGGCGGTGCGGATTGTTGTTCGGCACACGCCATGCAAGAAGAACGCATATTCGTAATCGCAGCATCTATTCCGAACCAAGTACAGTGCTGACGAGCAAGTTGTTTCGTTCGCACTATACCCCAATGTCCTTGGTGAAGAAGCCGTAGGACAGAGGACTGCAACGAACGTGGGACCACGACTCTGGGCTGATCATTATCAGAACGCAACAATAAAACACCACATCGAACAAAAAGTCTCTCCTTGTGAGCAAAAAATCAGCGAACCAACGGATCCTCAATCCGAGACTTTGACAAAGGCCATTGCGTAGCAACAAAACGCAAAACGGTAGCAAGGACAGGGTCAGCAGCTGTGGCTGTAGCTACACGACGAAAATCAATCGGAAACGATTCGACCACTTCATCGGTTTCCGAATCAATGAACATGCAAGCAAGTTCGGAAGAATCGAATGCTCTATCCTCAGCAACAGGCAAACGGGACAACGCATCGGCGTTTCCGTGCTTAGCAGTGGACCGGTACAAGATATCGTAGCGGTACTGCGAGAGGAAAATAGACCAGCGAATGAATTTCTGCGCTGTACGTGGAGGTACAGGCTTGGTCGGATGAAAAAGCGATGTCAAAGGTTTGTGGTCTGTGATGATGGTAAAGTGACGACCATACAAGAAATCATGCAACAACAGCACCACCAACAACAGCCGCAGCAGCAGCAACAGCACGCGTGGGTTCGAATCCCATCCTCGTCGCCAAATGATGTGTCGACAGAAGTGCCGACACAGTGTTATTTTGAGGGGGCCGATAGGCACGCTATCTAACGCAGACGGGCGTGAATTCTGGAACAGGATAACTATAGAATGGTAGCAAGAAAAGTACGTAGCTGCTTTATACTTAACTTTAATGACTCCTTGTGATACATCTCTCTTGACTATACAAATGCGACTCGTAAGATACATGCACTGTTACAATTGGCGCCTTGCTAGGTCGTAGCCAGGGACTTAGCAGAAGGCTATTCTAACTGTCTCTCGGCAAATGAGAGGAAGGCTTCGTCCGTATTGTCGCTAGCAATGTCGTCCGTACAACTGGGGCGAGTGCTCTATCGTATATCGAGACCAGCCTTGTGGTGGCGCTAGGTCTGCGATCACACAGTGGCGACACGCGGGTCCGACATGTACTAAATGGACCGCGGCCGATTTAAGCTACCACCTAGCAAGTGTGGTGTCTGGCGGTGACACCACACTTTTAGTAACCAACCCACCCACGATCATTACGTAAGATTTCTCGAGGGCGTAGGGGAATTGATTTCATTAAGTCGTCGACAGTGTAGCGTGATGGTTTACTTCCCACCATACGTTTTCTATATTCGTCCAAAGGTCGCTTGCATTTGTAGGGACACATGGCAATGACCTTTTTACCTCTGCCTACATATTCTCTATCTGGTTGATATTCGGTGATCGTGGAACAAACGGCAACAGCTTTATCCTCTCTTGACCCTGAAACCAATCTAGCACTGCTTTACTATGATGGATGGGTCTCTGCTCCTGTAAATACATTGTTATCTCGTTAGTTCATATATTTATATTTAAATAACTTATTATTTTCCACAGTGTTTATGAGTTCATTCCCTGTCATAGATAAGTGATCTGGATTCATCAGTCCGATTAAGAATGTGGTTCGCCCAGTGTATCATATGATGAAAGTCGTAATCCGATATCCACATTAAGACTGACTGGCTGAATCCGATCAGGACGATCTTGTATCGAAATGAAATTACAGAAATCGGATAATTTGAACGTCTGTATTGCAACAATTCTGCGCACATAAATTCCTATGATGGAGTAACAGCTAGCAACTGTCTAAGAAAAAGTGAGAAATATGTCGACTAGCAGCAATGTAACGTAATTATAACTCATATTTATCTGATGGACATATTGAATCGAACAATACACATCTATTTCAGTGGAGGGAAGATACTCCATATCAGATTTGCTGATGATATAATAATAATAATAACAATAATCCTCTGTGGCCGATAGGGGAAACCGTCCCCCATACGGGTGGTACCGAAGAAATCAAATACTTGGGGTGAACCAAATACTAATACAATCCTGAACGGCTACTTAATCCATTAAACCCAAAATCCAGACACATTTGAGTGAAAAGCACCGCTACTCTGGTCACCGTCTGTTATCTCAATGAGCTTTGCTGAATCTATTTGCTTCCAAAGGCTTCAACACCCTCTGGTCCTGTCTGGTCCCGGTATCACCCAGGCCAAACCAATGAAACACAAGAAAACATGAACTATGCAAGCAAAGGTATCTTTACCCGAGGTGGTACACAACCTGGCCACCGATAGGCGGCAGTTGGATTTTCGCACTCTGGGGAATCAAGGTTAGCACGGCAGAGAATATCGAAGATCTCTGGTAAATTTCCCTACAAGCAGAAAACATTCATTTAAAAACTAAACATCGGTACATTGATCCAAACAAGAAACCTCAATAATCTCAGAAAGAAATCGTCCGCCATAAAATTCTCATCATTTCTCTTCAAGAACCACGATTAATTGACAATTAAAACTTGCATTACGGAAACCATGGCATCTTCAAGAGCAAAATACAACGAAAGGTAGCGAAAGGCGTACCAGTCTTCGGCACTGCATTTCTCGAACACAAATCTATCATCAACTCTGTCAAAGAAATCGCATCCATCAACAATCGACTTATGACTGTGCTCATTCAGAGCCCCTATAAAAGATATACACTCGAAAATACTATGAGCAAAATTCACCAACATGACGTGAAAATACTAATGGGAGACTTCAACTCTCTATTTGGGACAGAAAAAACCTGTAGAAAAATAATTGGTACAAATTCAACACACCGAAACGCTTAGACCAACGGCACACGTCTGACTGATATTTGCCAACAATTCAACCACAAAAGAATGTCTTCCCACTTTAGGAAGTAGCCTGTTCCCAAGAAAGATGTTTGGCTACCAGGTGCAAGCTGCTTTCGATCGCCTTTCGAGACTCGCTGAGAGCCAGATATTTAATTCTTTTGTAGCAGAGCTACAAGCAAGGAGATACAAACGCAATAAGGGAATCGTAAGACAACGCTCGAGCAAAATGCGCCTTGCTACTTTCAGTAACCCTTAGTGTCAGAGCGAAAACCTTACGGTACTGCCAAATTCATAATGACGACATATTTTTTGTTGTTGTGAATATATAATTTTATCTATGAAATGCCACATTTTCATAATAATTGCGAACGATACAGGAAATGAAGTAAATACAGATCTTTTCGAAGTCAAAAGTCGGTAATGTCCTACTAATTCGTGTTAAAATAGGCTCAATCGTCTTACAGATACTTAATGCTTTATTAAGATAGTCTGCCATCGTGATGTTTCTGTAGTAAGCTGAATTTAATTTGCATTAGTACAGTGAATATTTTAATTGGATTTTCCACTAGTTTACTAAACGCAACAGTAATTATCAAAGAGAAATTAATCAGCAAAAGAATTTTCTTTCACGATATCTAAAACGATCTGACAATGCTAAAGTTGTTTACAAATTCTGTGCCAGTAGAAACCTACTGGTTCTAACGATATCATTATACCAGAGTAGTTTTAAGAGTATTTTCGTCTAGAAATGAATTGCGTTGACGGTTGATCTATCAAGAGCGGGAAAGGTAAATCTTTACGAATATATGACGAGAGGGACAAGTGCTTGAGAGAGGACTTCTCTATCAATACAAGTGCTTGAGAGACGTCTTTAATTTCAATCTCCTGGATAGTTTTGTTTCTCAAATCAAGAAGTGCGTTATCATACAGTAGCACATGTGATGTAGTTGTGTTGCTCGATTTCCTTACGCTAAGACCGAAAGGTGTCTCAGTTGTTGGCAACAAATTCCAGCTGTGTTGCACACAGCCCTTGGGGCAGAATTCGTAGTCCAAAACACACTTTTGGAGCTATCAGATGTAAAATATTATGTTCATACTACTCTTTGCTCGAATTTATGTCTTTTGGAGAGGCTCAGCCTTTCATTTCTTCTAAGGAAGTTAACGATAAAGGCATCATAACACGTCACCAGAAACAGTACTGCATACGAATGCTCAATGATCGACCTGATGACGTCAATAATAGTCACTCCGTTGATTTTTGTTGTTTGGAATTAGAGCATGCAGTACTCCTACACCAGACTTCTGAACTTTGCCTGTTGAATGCAAATGTCGCATGATGGTAAAATGGTAATCCATCACATATATCAGTAGTCGAGAGTTCCTTAATGTGGAAAATCATTCATGCCAGAACGATCTTCGTTGAAACAAGAATATCTTTTTCTGGCGTATTTTTCCCAAAATCAGTCGCTCCACACACAGTTCAAATCATTCTAGCTGCCTCCTCTGCATTCACCCCTCTGTTATACCAAAAGTAAACGTTGTGTTGCAGATGTTACACCCGTTTCCACTTGCGACTCAATTTTACAATGCTTAACTGTAGTTCATGATTTTCAAGTTTGCAAAATCCATTGCTTAACTGCCAGATGATAACTAGAACTTCAAACTCGAAAATGACAGTTGAGACACACACTGACAGCGTCGCGACGCGTTCACCTGGGCGGCGCCGGATTTCAGGCGGCGGGTGGCGTCCGGCCGGTGGCCGGTAGCCGCTGCGGCGCGAGGAAACGCTCGAGCGTAAGCTGTTATGATCGCGGCGCAGCCACGAGCTATCCTGCGGAATTGTTTCTGGAATACTTGTTATTGCTGGTGGGCAGAATGTTAAGCGAATATCTTTGATGTTCAGTCAGACTCGTAACTTTAGACCGATTGTCGTAAAAAAAATTATATATATACAGTTGGACGCGAGCAGGCGACTATACGTTTGGAACGCACGACGGTTGCCACTAGACCACGGGCTCACGTAGTCCGACAACGTCTCGGAAGTAGATAACACTTCGTCCTGACACTTCCGCATCTTACAGTGTTGCCAGATTGTGCAGATTGCCGGACTTAGAGTTGTCAGGGGCGGTCAGTTTTATTGTCAACCTTAAGTGAATGACTCGGACTTAGTCTCTGTGGCGGCCGGCCGGCGGTCAGTTTTATAGTCTAAGACTGTACATATGTGTAAACCAGTACACATGTTGGTTGTAAATAAGCTGGAAAACAGTAATGCTAGACAAAGCGATAGACAAATTTGTGTGTATTGTGTATTGAACCGGATACCTAGAAACGACGGAGAAGCTTCGTCCCGCCATAGGCCTCAGTGGTTCACAACCCTAAAACAGCCCACAGCAGTCCACCCACCCCACCGCCGCCTCACACAGAACGCAGAGTTATTGTGCGACTCGGCCCCCAGTAGACCCCCTCCTCTCCTCCCTCTGGGAACGTCTCATACCAGACGAGTGTATCCCGTAATATTTGCATGGTAGAGTATTTATGGTGTACGCGTATGTTGGGGACAGTGTTTGCGCAGCAACCTCACATAGTGTAACAGACGGAATAAAGGGAACCAGCCCGCATTCCCTGTGGTAGATGGAAGACCGCCTTAAAAACCATCCACAGGCTGGCCAACACACCGGACCTCGAAACTAATTCGCCGGGCGGATTCGTGATTGAGACCGGCACGCCTTCCCGCCCGAAAAGCATTGCATTAGATCGCGCGGCTAGCCGTGAGGGCACTAGACAACTTTACTTCACACCTCTTAAGGTGGCTGCTCCGACCCCAGGTTCCCTATCCCAAATCGTTAAGTGGAGCATTCTCTACATCCTGCTACATTTTTGCTCGCGTTTACGTTAACACCCTGTATACATACACCGATCCATTTTTATAATTTGTATGGATTAAGCAAGGCAAGTTGGGTGGCAAAGTAAGCCGGTAAGGACATGCTCAGAACATAGATTATCTTAAACTAATAGCGACATCACTATTTGCCTAAATAGCTGGCGAGCGCTGGTCAGCACCAGATAGCAGCTGGAGATGTCTCACTCCCTGCAGAAGCCCGGAGCAGAGTGCCCAGAATAAAAGTTCACCGCCCTCGGATCTCCAGTTTCCAAACTCAACGTGGAGGCGACGACTACGTGCTGTTGCATTGTGATGGTTGAGAACTTTTGCCAACTTCATGAAGAAGGGGGGGAAGTGAACTTAACATCTCTCCTTTTCCATTCAAGAAAAACATTTTCGAAAACGAAGCTGGTACTGGACTGATGCAGTTTCTCCGTATAGGTCAACCTTATGCACCAAGAACGCCGTCCTGGGTGATGCAGTTGTGTTGGCTGAACCAAATTTTTAGAGCGAACGCAATTTACTCTCCCATGCTGGTCAGATGGTGCCGTAGTATATGCAGGTGTGCGAAAAGGTCATGCTCAGTTATTCTCTGGGGCATGAGGCGTGGTCGTGGCATTCAAAAAGGGAGCAGGCATCAGTCCATCACCGAACAGCTTCGGAGTGGGCCGCTTCACAACTTGCGCAAAACTCCCTGCATCCCCAGAGGAGGCAATTATCTGGATTTGGCATTGTTATTAGCAGAGGATGCCCAGATGCCCTTCCTGTAGCCACTACTGCTCAACCCCCCCCCCACCCCCTCCCATAGCCGCAATCAGTGAACAACATCTGCTTTACATCAAACGTTATCTCATGTGAAAGTGTGAGAACGACTGCGAAATATTTGAGAATCGTGTAAGTGAGGTGGGACGTGCATACCAGATCAGCATTCACCTAGTTATATGTGGCAAAACACCTAAAACCAACATCGAGGCTGGACAGCATACCGACCAATACCTTTTATCCGGATTCCGTCCGTCCAGATTTACATTATATAAAGTATGTTGCGATGTTGCGAATATAATCTGTGTTCCTTCATTGTCTTGTAATGCTGGACGTTTTCCAATCTCTGTCTTCCTCTACAGTTTTTGCCCTCTTCAGCTCTCCCTACTACTATGGAAGTCCTATGATCCTGTACCTTCTTCTCGTCAGTGTTTTCCACATATTACTTTTCTCTCCGATTCTGCGCAGAACCTCTACATTCCTTACCTTTATCAGTCCACCTAATTTTCAACACTCGTCTGTAGCGCCACTTCGCCGGCAGCGAGAAAAGTTTAATAAGGTCGAGGGTGGCGGTTGAGCAATTGGTCAAGAAGCAACCATTTTCAACTGCTGAACCTGTTGCTTCACAGTGCGTATATGCAGAGACAAGAAGTAATCCACAGGGTACAGGACAGCACTGATTCCGACATGATATCAGGTGATGATATTGATCCCGACACGACCATAAATGAAAATGAAGAAATACTCTAAATGGACAACACAATAGCTAAAATAGAATATTAATCACACGACTCTGTATCCAAGCACAGAAAGTATGTACTGACAACAAATTGTAAACACAATTTTACAGATTCAGGTTTAGTTATTTGGAAATCTAGAGTAGATGACTTAGATGAAGAGCTGTGATTAGTGGTCGGCGGCTTGATGGACTATTCCAAGACAGTCACCGTCATAGACGCATGATGAAGGGACATCTCTCCACTATCATCTTTCTATCTTCTGTTCTTATCCTTCTTAAAATATGGTTATTGCTTACATTTCAACTCTCCAAAATTTTGTTAATTTCATAAATATTTACTATCTTTTATTTCTCCTTCTTCAACGCAAGAATCTTGTTTATTTTAGAAATTGTTTTCCGAATTATGATACAAGTAATAATATGTCATAAATCTTCTCTGTCTTCCTTATTGCCTATCTTCTGTTTGTAAATTGTCAATTTTAAGATTTTCTTTTCTTAATTACTCTTAAGTTTGTAAGTATTTAAAACTGAAATATTATTAATCCTGATTAAAACTAAGAAGTGACAAACAATAATCACATTCTGTACATGTACAATTTCGAATTGTGAAAGTACGACCTGTCTTAGCAACAAGGTGGCAGGTCATTTGTAAATGGCAGCAAATGAAATAAATAAAGTCCGGATGTATATAATATGTAGTATTTCTCCACTGGTCAGGCAACGGGCCTTCTTCATCATCTGGTCGCGAATTGCAAGTTTGACGCCGGCGGACTTTTTCGGTGAGCGTGTGGATGTTTAAATAATATAATACTGCCTTGTCCTTAGACTTCGCCGCACACCTGTTACTGCGTTTGCGACCCGGTATACTATTTTTTCCGTGCTGTGTTCGTACCTTCGAAAGTAGTGGCCTACGCTAGAAAGACAGTTTGAAATACCACCCTGAATGCAAATGTGGCTAACTAATTATTGTTTTTACTAATACAGTTTTCAGTATCTTTATATGTGCAGGGTTATCTAGTGGTCGTTTGTACAGAGATACTGGTCTGAGTGCTTTTCGTCGCTGTCTTAGTTGTTCAGTCCTGTAAACCTAAGATTTTGTTTTGTTTTGCTTATTTGGCTAATTAACTGTAGACCACATTTCATGTAAATTACCGAAGTTATTTACTTAAAAGGTTTTATTATAATTTTATAAATTTTGTGGATCCACAAATAAAACCTTTCTTCTTAATAACGACTACTGGTAAACCTCACGGTTGTATGGTTTTGGTCCATTACAGTATTTCGTTCCTGGTGTTTCAACCAAAGCTGTGCTGGACATTTTCAGATCTACTGGTAAACCTTTCGGTAGTAGGGCCATGGTCCATTACAGTATTTCGTTACTGGCGTTTCAACAAAAGCTGCGCTGGACATCTTCATATCTGCTACTGGTTCCCCTGAGTCCAGCAGATGAATGGATAAGACGTCAGACAGCGACGTAAATTCTGCGAAAATTGGGGCACGGTAGAAGTTCACACGTGATCAACAGAGTTAACCAGTTCATAGATAAAACTTATCTACCGCACTGACTTCTGTCAAAGAAAAACGAAAGTAAGTACATAACAGTTGGCCGAATGACAAGAATAAAACACAGCGCAGGAGAACGCAGTTTCTTTCTCTTTTATTAAAAAAGTATCTTATCAGGTCGGGAAGATTTTGGAGAAACATGACCTCAGACCGGTTAGACGAACAAAGAAAATACGTCAAACCCTCATATCTATGAGGAGAATGACTCTGTGTAAGTCCATCATTATACAGATGGTTGCGACACCTCGGTTATTCAGTATAAAATGTCGCATCAAAACATCTTCAGTTGTTGCCGTCTAAATCTCCAGTTGTTGTTTTGTTTGAGCAACCAGTTTCAGCGCTACGTCACACCATCTTCAGCACCTGTATAAAGACAACAATGATAACAGTGTGAAGTACATAAGAAAATGGGCAGGGATATCTTTAATGTAAAGGTTGGACGTCGTCTGCTGTCAGACACATATCATGCTGTGTATTCATGCGTTCGTTGGTAGGCATTCATTTGTCTCAGTGAATCTGCAGCCACTTTTCTGTCTGCTACGGTAGCTTATGTTCGGGTGAAGAAGTGAGTCTACGTCTCAGCGGGGTGACTGGTCTTGACACGAGCCAGCCAACAGGAAAGACACACACAAAAGTTAGTTAGTGTCGCCACACAGTCAGCAGACAAATTACACTCTCTCCTTACGCTTGGTGCTGTGAGGTTGCGCGGAAGTGTTTAGTATAGTGACTTTGTCTGGTGATAATGAAACGGGCAAATCGAAGCTACTTCGCCCTAGATTATGGTAAGATGGTTGCTGGTGACCACGTTTGCGATTCATTTATGTGATTGTACGTTGCACGCTGTTCCAGATTACGGTACGTTAAATTTCTTTTTCCGAGGTATTTTGCAGTAGTATTTAACGAGGGAAATGTAAAGTCTTTTTTCGATCTCACAACTTCTTCAGAGCACACGGGAATCAATATCCAGTTTTTATTTAGTCATCCTAGCTTTCGATATTTTTGGTCCCCCGCTCTCCCACTCATCAAATAACATTTCGGTGGTTAATTCTGATATATGATAATCTTCTTCATTTCTGTTGTATATGGATGGTCGTGTAAAGACCATGTGTTATGTTAAGTTGGATTTGTACATAAAGCATGATGTTTTTATTCAATTTCTGAACAATATGTTGTCGTTGTTGTTGTGGTCTTCAGTCCTGAGACTGGTTTGATGTAGCTCTCCATGCCACTCTATCCTGTGCAAGCTTCTTCATCTCCCAGTACCTACTGCAACCTACATCCTTCTGAATCTGCTTAGTGTATTCATCTCTTTGTCTCCCTCTACGATTTTTACCCTCCACGCTGTCCTCCAATACTAAACTGGTGATCCTTTGATGCCTCAGAACATGTCCTACCAACTGATCCCTTCTTCTAGTCAAGTTGTGCCACAAACTTCTCTTCTCCCCAATCCTATTCAGTACTTCCTCATTAGTTATGTGATCTACCCATCTAATCTTCAGCATTCTTCTGTAGCGCCACATTTCGAAAGCTTCTATTCTCTTCTTGTCTAAACTATTTATCCTCCATGTTTTACTTCCATACATGGCTACACTCCATACAAATACTTTCAGAAACGACTTCCTGACACTTAAACCTATACTCGATGTTAACAAATTTCTCTTCTTCAGAAATACTTTCCTTGCCATTGCAAGTCTACATTTTATATCCTCTCTACTTCGACCATCATCAGTTATTTTGCTCCCCAAATAGCAAAACTCCTTTACTACTTTAAGTGTCTCATTTCCTAATCTAATTCCCTCAGCATCACCCTACTTAATTCGACTACATTCCATTATCCTTGTTTTGCTTTTGTTGATGTTCATCTTATATCCTCCCTTCAAGACACTATCCATTCCGTTCAACTGCTCTTCCAAGTCCATTGCTGTCTCTGACAGAATTACAATGTCATCGGCGAACCCCAAAGTTTTTATTTCTTCTCCATGGATTTTAATACCTATCCCGAATTTTTCTTTTGTTTCCTTCACTGCTTACTCAATATAGAGATTGAAGAACATCGGGGAGAGGCTACAACCCTGTCTCACTCCCTTCCCAACCACTGCTTCCCTTTCACATCCCTCGACTCTTATAACTGCCATCTGGTTTCTGTACAAATTGTAAATAGCATTTCGCTCCCTGTATTTTACCCCTGCCACCTTTAGAATTTGAAAGAGAGTATTCCAGTCAACATTGTCAAAAGCTTTCTCTGAGTCTACAAATGCTAGGTACGTAGGTTTGCCTTTCCTTAATCTGGCTTCTCAGATAAGTCGTAGGGTCAGTATGTTAAGTGTGCGTATAATTTGGAATATTTACTAACTTATTTTTCACTCCTCTTTACATCATTCATGCTAAAGTTTCGTGTGTTCCATATCTGTACATTCGTTCTCTTAAGAATCACTTCCTCGAACGCGCTGCTTTTAATTTAATCATACTTAAAGCCGAGAGAGAGAGAGAGAGAGAGAGAGAAAACAGCCTTCAAGAGTAATGAATTATTTTTTTTATTGGAATTTTCACCTACACAAATACGTTACTGTTGGTGTGTAAATTCCAGCCAACTGCCTCTTCTAGATAAAATTCCACAATCACACCAGTTCAGATCTCTACCGGTTACTAGGTTCTGTAGGATAGAAAGGGCACAGATACGTTCATCACACGGCTTGCTCCTATAACATGTAATTCATTCACAGGTATAGTTTGTAGCTGCATAAGTTTAATACAATGTTTGCAGTTTTGTCTCTGTTTAATTACTGTTCAGCCACTCTTTTAATTGTAGTGTTATGATGAAGTTCTTGCCACTACGAAATATAAAACCAAAGTTTTTGAGACTGCATTTATTTACATATGGGTCAGATCTTATATAAAGGGTAATGCTACAAGGCATTAAAAATATTGTACATATTCTCTCATGAACCCACAGACATGTTAAGGTAACAAGTAGTGCAAAGCTTTGAAGGTTAAACTGTCGGGGTGGCAGGGCGCTTCCGTGAGGTGTACCTACTTCACTGCATTTAGTAGTGAACGACATGAACGTCAACTCGAAAGCTCTGTTTGTGAGATACGAGTGTATCAGGATTCAGAGTGGTACCGAATTCCCATCCGTCCTGTTCCGGCCGTGCTATTTGTTGCTGTGTCCGCCCACAACCTAGCGTTCCTCTATCCATAGTACTGTTTGACCTCTCGAGTTCTAATATTATCTCCTTCTATTCCTGAGGATTCTCCTTAGAGAGGGCGGATGACATTTTCCAAAGATAATTTTTCGGTCCTACTTCTGAAGGCCCAACGGTCTTTGCGCAGTGGTAACACCGGTTCCCACCAGATCACCGAAGTTAAGCGCTGTCGGGCTGGGCTAACACTAGGATGGGTGACCATCCGGCCTGCCGAGCGCTGTTGGCGAGCGGGGTGCACTCAGCCCTTGTGAGGCAACCTGAGGACCTACTTGATCGACAAGCAGCTGCTCCAGTGTCGTAAACTGACATACGGCCGGGAGAACGGTGTGCTGACGACCTGCCATTCAAAACCCGCATCCAGTGACGCTTATAGGCTGAGGATGACACGGCGGCCGATCGGTACCGCTGAGCCTTCGTCGTCTGTTCGGGCGGAGTTTAGTTTAGTTTAATTCCACTTCTACAGACGGTTGGACAAGGCGTTATAACAAATTGCATACAAACAGCTGAGACCAAGTGCTGATGTTAAAGTTATCGCAAAACCATTTCCCGCCGGCGATGCTAGCACTTTTGATGCGATGTTGACGTTGAGCATTGAGGTTTCCACTTAATCGATTGGCGACAACTCCGGTGGAGCTCAAAGTTCTACGTTCTACAGAAGCGAAGATTGATTGTGGGACCAGGAGGCATTGCTTGGTCAATACAAAGAGGTAGATATTTGATATAGGTCTTCTTGATGCTGAGAAAAAGCTGAATACTTTTATAATCTTCGTTAACAGCACTTTTACTAGCCAATCGATCTTTTTCTCAGCTGGCGTAAACAACATTGTCGCCATAGTTTTGTTTTTATATCGTAGTCTTTCGTTTTATGATGCTGGGTAATCCTCTGTCAACCACGAACTCTATTTCTACACGCGTTTGTAATTTTGCTCACCTGGTAGAGAAATAGCAGATATGAAAGAAACTAGTTTGAAAAGTTCTATAGGAAAATCCTCGCTCTTTAGAACACCTGCCCTTCTCTCTCAAATGCATCCACACACACACACACACACACACACACAAACACACACACACACACACACACACACACAGACACAGACGCACGCACGCACGCGTATACACACAAAGGAGCGCGTAGCGGCAGAGAGGGCCGCGAGATGAAAGGAAAGCTGAGATGCAGGAGTTTCAAATTCTTTTGCTACATACATGGCTAGCATTCGCACAGTTGACACCTTTATATGCCATTCCATCCCGCAATATTCCCTTTCAGCCTAGGCGTATGTTCAATAACTGCATGCCGCTCCAACACACACAGTCGTTGTGTTCGAGGGTTACGTCAGTCTCTTCGTCGCTGTATGCGCTGTATGTAGTGAGTTCCGGTGGCGAATAACAGTCGCTCTACATAATTACAGATCTCTTCTTTGGGAACTGCGTGTTGCTGCTTCGGCCATCGCAGTTCCATTACGAGACACAGAAAGCTTTAACGTTCTCTGCTGCTATGCAGCAGCCTGGAATAACTAGCACATTAATAGCAACCTACTAAACACGGAGCTGTACTAACAGAAGTCGTAAAAGATATAGAAACCATGCAGAAGAATTCCAACACGTCTACGTAAGAATGTAGCGATAAAAGGAAATGAAACTATGGACACCGAAATTAATTTGAAAGTCATTAAATTTTATCGGATGTGTCCCTATAAGAAAAGCTTTCGCCATTTCCTTCGATTTTCCTGTGTGCCCATATTCTAACCATTCAGAGGGCACATATAGCGTAGTCCCCTAATTCACAGTCGAATATTTGTCGCTGCTATCCACAGTTTTAGTTAACTAACAAGGTAGGTGTCTCAAATGTATGAGTCGCATTTTATTGGAACATACGTACTGGTTTCGTTGTGTATTGCTCATTGCAGTGGCGATAGTCGCTTGTTGAAGAAATGCCTTGTTTTCTGATTAAATAGCTATATCGTTTGTGATTTATATGTCCTTTCTGCGCTCCAACTACACCGCTGCACTACATTCTTTCTGGCATTGTGAGGTGGGGCCTTGATTTTGATCCAGGCTGTTCCAACTGCTGTTGTACAAAGAACCTAACCATAGTGCAGTAGTGTGTATTTCATACGACCTAGCTTACTCCATTCCATTAAATATTCAGGTATGTTTAAAGTATAACAGCGGTGTATTTACGTTAGTGCTGTTACCTTATTTGTTCTTCTAGTTAAAAGTTTCCACGTTAAAATTATAAACTTTGTTCTTTCAACCGGCATGCATTATATCAATCTCGTTCACTTCAAAGACATTTTACGAAACTATGTGGAACAATCAACAGTAGCTCTGTTGGATGCTGGGTGCTTTTTGTACTTCAGAAAGTAGTTTTTGAAATTTTATAAGCTAATGTACAGAATATATGTAGCAGTCAGATTGTGTGTCTAATAGTGTCAAAGCACAAAACATTTAAGATGCTTTATTGGGTTAAATATGCAAATTGACAGTCTGTATGGAAATGTCTTTATCGATTGGTTTAAACCATAATATTGTATCTGATGTAACGTAATAGTCAATGGCTGGCAAATTGCCCAGTTCATTTTTGCACTGTGATTTGTAAGTCAGTTTTCCAGTGAAAGTTCTATTATATAGGTGTGATCATTCCAGATAATTACCGTTACATGAATGTAGTAGGTAGGCTAGTCAACTTTATAACATTTCTTTTCGCCATTCTCAAGTACTTAAGAGATTGTATAGTATGATAATTAAACTGTTTTATGTGGGATGGGCATAAATCTACCATATTCGGTATACGTTTTGATGACTTCCATATAATTGTGTGAAATACTCATAGTTAGTTTGACTGAACTGCGGATGTTAATGATCAGTTTCTTCCCTAGACCTACCTCTCACGGAGGTGATTTCCTTGTGTACATTAATATACTAACAATTATCCCCAAAACTTATTGATATTCTTCATATAGTGCTATTTATGCTTCTGTAAAGATTGGAGTACATGTAATTCAACGAGCAGTTATTTGTTTATTCATGTTTGAAGAAGTCTGAACGTCTTTAAAAAACTTTACTTGATGTTCAAATTAATTCTTTCTGGTAATTTAGACAGTAACACAATCTTCAGTCGTATTTCTTTAACACCAGTATAATAGCAGTTATCGAGGTATT
Organism: Schistocerca serialis cubense; assembly: GCF_023864345.2. NCBI lineage: Eukaryota > Metazoa > Arthropoda > Insecta > Orthoptera > Acrididae > Schistocerca > Schistocerca serialis. The sequence continues at coordinate 166,153,336 of NC_064638.1, read as the reverse complement.
TTTGTTTAAATCATTTCATGTATAACATGTGTCCATGAACCATGGACCTTTTCGTTGGTGGGGAGGCTTGCGTTCCTCAGCGATACAGATGGCCGTACCGTAAGTGCAACCACAACGGAGGGGTATCTGTTGAGAGGCCAGACAAACGTGTGGTTCCTGAAGAAGGGCAGCAGCCTTTTCAGTAGTTGCAGGGGCAACAGTTTGGATGATTGACTGATCTGGTCTTGTAACACTAACGAAAACGGCCTTGCTGTTGTGGTACTGCGAACGGCTGAAAGCAAGGGGAAACTACAGACGTAATTTTTCCCGAGGGTATGCAGCTTTACTGTATGGTTAAATGATGATGGCGTCCTCTCGGGTAAAATATTCCGGACGTAAAATAGTCCCCCATTCGGATCTCCGGGCGGGGACTACTCATGAGGACGTCGTTATCAGGAGAAAGAAAACTGGCGTTCTACGGATCGGAGCGGGGAATGTCAGGTCCCTTAATCGGGCAGGTAGGTTAGAAAATTGAAAAAGGGAAATGGATAGGTTAAAGTTAGATATAGTGAGAATTAGTGCAATTCGGTTGCAGGAAGAACAAGATTTTTGGTCAGGTGAATACAGGGTTATAAATACAAAATTAAATAGGGGTAATGCAGGAGTAGGTTTAATAATGAATAAAAAAATAGTAGTGCGGGTAAGCTACTACAAACAGCATAGTGAACTAATTATTGTGGCCAAGATAGACACGAAGCCCACACCTACTACAATAATACAAGTTTACATGCCAACTAGCTCTGCAGATGATGAAGAAACTGATGAAATGTATGATGACATAAAAGAAATTATTCAGGTAGTGAAGGGAGACGAAAATTTAGTAGTCATGGGTGACTGGAATTCAAGAGTAGGAAAAGGGAGAGAAGGAAGCATAGTAGGTGAATATGGATGGGGGGAAAGAAATGAAAGAGGAAGCCGCCTGGTAGAATTTTGCACAGAGCATAACTTAATCATAGCTAACACTTGGTTCAATAATCATAGAAGAAGATTGTATACATGGAAGAATCCTGGAAATACTAAAAGGTATCAGATAGATTATATAATGGTAAGACAGAGATTTAGGTACCGGTATTAAATTGTAGGACATTTCCAGGGGCAGATGTGGGCTCTGACCACAATCTATTGGTTATGAGCTGTAGATAATAACTGAAGAAACTGCAAAAAGGTAGGAATTTAAGGAGATGGGACCTGGATAAACTGACTAAACCAGAGGTTGTACAGAGTTTCAGGGAGAGCATAAGGGAACAATTGACAGGAATGGGGGGAAAGAAATACAGTACAAGAAGAATGGGTAGCTTTGAGGAACGAAATAGTGAAGGTAGCAGAGGATCAAGTAGGTAAAAAGACGAGGGCTAGTAGAAATTCTTGGGTAACAGAAGGAATATTGAATTTAATTGATGAAAGGAGAAAATACAAAATGCAGTAAATGAAGCAGGCAAAAAGAAATACAAGCGTCTCAAAAATGAGATCTACAGGAAGTGCAAAATGGCTAAGCAGCGATGGCTAGAGGACAAATGCTAGGATGTAGAGGCTTATCTCACTAGGGGTAAGACAGATACTGCCTACAGGAAAATTAAAGAGACCTTTATAGAAAGAGAACCACTTGTTTGAATATCAAGAGCCCAGATGGAAACCCAGTTCTAAGCAAAGAAGGGAAAGCAGAAAGGTGGAAGGAGTATATAGCGGATCTATACAATGGCAACGTACTTGAGGACAATATTCTGGAAATGGAAGACAATGTAGTTGAAGACGAAATGGGAGATACAATACTGCGTGAAGAGTTTGAAAGAGCACTGAACGACCTGAGTCGAAACAAGGCCCCGGGAGTAGACAACATTCCATTAGAACTACCGACGGCTTCGGGAGAGCCAGTCCTGACAAAACTCTACCATCTGGTGAGCAAGATGTATGAGACAGGCGAAATAACCTCAGACTTCAAGAAGAATATAATAATTCCAATCGCAAAGAAAGCAAGTGTTGACAGATGTGGAAATTACCGAACAATCAGTTTAATAAGCCACAGCTGCAAAATACTAACGCGAACTCTTTACAGACGAATGAAAAAACTAGTAGAAGCCAACCTTGGGGAAGATCAGTTTGGATTCCGCAGAAATATTGGAACACGTGAGGCAATACTGACCTCACGACTTATCTTAGAAGCTAGATTAAGGAAAGGCAAACCTACATTTCTAGCATTTGTGGACTTAGAGAAAGCTTTTAGCAATGTTGTCTGGAATACTCTCTTTCAAATTCTAATGGTGGCAGGTGTAAAATACAGGGAGCGAAAGCCTGTTTACAATTTGTACAGAAACCAGATGGCAGTTATAAGAGTTGAGGGGCATGAAAGGGAAGCAGTGGTTGGGAAGGGAGTGAGACAGGGTTGTAGCCTATCCCCAAAGTTATTCAATTTGTATATTGAGCAAGCAGTAAAGGAAACAAAAGAAAAATTCGGAGTAGGTATTAAATTCCATGGAGAAGAAATAAAAACTTTGAGGTTCGCCGATGATCTTGTAATTCTGTCTGAGACAGCAAAGGACTTGGAAGAGAAGTTGAATGGAATGGACAGTGTCTTGAAAGGAGGATATAACATGAACATCAACAAAAGCAAAACGAGAATATTGGAATGTAGTCGAATTAAATCGGGTGATGCTGAGGGAATTAGATTTGGAAATGAGACACTTAAAGTATTAAAGAAGTTTTGCTATTTGGGGAGCAAAATAACTGATGATGGTCGAAGTAGAGAGGATATAAAATGTAGACTGGCAATGGCAAGAAAAGCGTTTCTGAAGAAGAGACATTTGTTAACATCGACTATTGATTTAAGTGTCAAGAAGTCGTTTCTGAAAGGATTTGTATGGAGTGTAGCCATGTATGGAAACGAAACATGGACGATAAATAGTTTGGACAAGAAGAGAATAGAAGCTTTCGAAATGTGGTGCTACAAAAGAATGCTGAAGATTAGATGGGTAGATCACGTAACTAATGATGAGGTATTGAATATAATTGGGGAGAAGATGAGTTTGTGGCACAACTTGACAAGAAGAAGGGCCCGGTTGGTAGGACATGTTCTGAGGCATCAAGGGATCACAAATTTAGCATTGGAGGGCAGTGTGGAGGGTAAAAATCATAGAGGGAGTCCAAGAGATGGTTACACTAAGCAGATTCAGTAGGTTGCAGTAAGTACTTGGAGATGAAGAAGCTTGCGCAGGGTAGAGTAGCATGGAGAGCTGCATCAAACCAGTCTCTGGACTGAAGACTACAACAACAACAACATGGTTAGTACATTTACTTAGTATGTATTTATTTCTTAAATAAATATTTTTTAAAAAGACGGCAGAGCACTTGCCCGCGGAATGTAAATGTTCCGAGTTCAAGTCTCCATCCGGCACACAGTTTTAATCTGCCAGCAAGTTTCATATCAGCGCACAGTCCGCTCCAGGGTGAAAATTTCTTTCTGGAAACACTCCCCCTTTCTTCCAGTGGTGCCAGTCTTGCAAGTTTCGCTGGAGCGTTTGTGTGAAGTTTGGGAGGTAGGAGGTGAGGTCCTGGCGGAGGTAAAGTGTGGGGACGGGTCGTGACTCGTGTTTGGGTAGCTCAGTCGGCACGGACACCTCAGTCCGTAGAGCCCACCGATCTGATCTATCCTGGCGACACTTACTACCGAGCTATTCGACATATGGCTAGGGTGTGGACTAAAAGTATCGCATTGTCATACTTCTTTAGTGAGGACATTGCTGAGTTGTTAGATTTTTGGCACTATTTAACGAGCGACTACACTGTTTTACGGCTCAAGTCGTCGTATGATTCGCTCTTTACGAATTACTTGGGGTAGTTGTTTACGCACCTTCCAGATCACTGGGTGTACGGGGTGTGAGAAGAGATCGAAGATGTAGCACGGAATGGACTGATGTGAGATATCAACGGTAATTGCAGGGTGTTTAGCCCTCGATGAACGAGAAGAGGACCGTCTGGCTGTAGTGGGCACCTCCGGATGAAGATTTAAAAATGAAGTAAAATACTAAAATAAAACACTGTATCCTTTCCCTTTTCCCTCTTTTTCTACAAAACGATGGTAGGCGTATTTCATTTTTGTTCGTGGGCGGAAACGGAAGTGGTGGCAAACGTCCGTCCTAATTAGCTTTTAGCGTGAAAGTGGCGTTGGCACAAGATACTATTTTTCTTTGAAAGTTACATATGTTTCGGGGGTAGTATGAGTATTAGGGGCAAACACCTGAAGTGGAAGAGGTGTAGGGGAAGAAAGGTGGTCAGAGCATCTTCCTGGTGAGCAGGATACACGAGTTAGAATCCCAGTCCAGCTTAAAAAAACTCGGTAGAGCCATTACCCGCAATAAGCACAGGTCCAGAGTTCGAGTCTCGGTGTGGCACACATTTTTAACCTGCCAGGAAGTTTCATATCAGTGCACACTCCGCCACAGAGTGAAAATTTCATTCTGGATACATTAGATGTTGACGATGAAAACAAGAATGAATGTATCTATGGGGCCACAACAACTGAAAGTAGGAATGGAGAAGGTTATTTTACAGGCGAGAATGTTGTTGTTGTGGTCATCAGTCCTGAGACTGGTTTGATGCAGCTCTCCATGCTACTCTATCCTGTGCAAGCTTTTTCATCTCCCAGTACCTACTGCAGCCCACATCCTTCTGAATCTGCTTAATGTATTCATCTCTTGGTCTCCCTCTACGATTTTAACCCTCCACGCTGCCTTCCAATACTAAATTGGTGATCCCTTGATCCCTCAGAACATGTCCTACCAACCGATCCCTTCTTCTAGACAAATTGTGTCACAAACTCCTCCCCAATTCTATTCAATGCCTCATCATTAGTTATGTAATCTACCCACTTAATCTTCAGCATTCTTCTGTAGCACCACGTTTCGAAAGCTTCTCTTCTCTTGTGATAGGGTAGATTTTCACGGCATACCAAATACTGATGATTTTCACGGCTGCAAACCCGTGAAAATCATCAGTACTTCTAGTCTCTTCTTGTCCAAACTATTTATCGTCCATGTTTCACTTCCATACATGGATACACTACTTTCAGAAACGCGTGCCTGACACTTATATCAGTACTCAATGTTAACAAATTTCTCTTCTTCAGAAACGCTTTCCTTGCCATTGCCAGTCTACATTTTATATCCTCTCTACTTCGACCATCATCAGTTATTCTGATCCCCAAGTAGCAAAACTCTTTTACAACTTTAAGTGTCTCAATTCCTAATCTAATTCCCTCAGCATCACCCGACTTAATTCATCTACATTCCATTATCCTCGTTTTGCTTTTGTTGATGTTCATCTTATACCCACCTTTCAAGACACAGTCCATTCCGTTCAACTGCTCTTCCAAGTCCTTTGCTGCCTCCGACAGAATTACAATGTCATCGGCGAACCCCAAAGTTTTTATTTCTTCTCCATGGATTTTAATACCTACTACGAACTTTTCTTTTGTTTCCTTTACTCCTAGCTCAATATACAGCCTGAATAGCATCGGAGAGAGGCTACAATACTGTCTCACTCCCTTCCCAACCACTGCTCCCCTTTCATACCTCTCGACTCTTATAACTGCCGTCTGGTTTCTGTACAAATCCTGAATAGGCTTTCGCTCCCTGTATTTTACCCCTGCCACCTTCAGAATTTGAAAGAGATTATTCCAGACAACATTGTCAAAAGCTTTCTCTAAGTCTACAAGTGCTAGAAACGTAGGTTTGCCTTTCCTTAATATTTCTTCTAAGATAAGTCGTAAAGTCAGTGTTGCCTCACGTGTTCCAATATTTCTGCGGAATCCAAACTGATCTTCCCCAAGGTTGGCTTCTACCAGTTTTTTCATTCGTCTGTAAAGAATTCGCGTTAGTATTTTCCAGCTGTAACTTATTCAATTGATGGTTCGGTAATAATCACGTCCGTCAACACCTGCTTTCTTTGGGATTGGAATTATTATATTCTTCTTGAAGTCTGAGGGAATTTCGCTTGCCACATACATCTTGCTCACCAAATGGTAAAGTTTTGTCAGCACTGGCTTTCCCAAGGCTGTCAGTAGTTCTAATGGAATGTTGTCTACTCCCGGCGCCTTATTTCGACTTAGGTCTTTCAGTGCCCCGTCAAATTCTTCACGCAGTATCATACCTCCCATTTCATCTTCATCTACCTCCTCTTCCATTTCCATGATATTGTCCTCAAGAACGTCGCCCCTGTATAGACCCTCTATATACTCCTTCCACCTTTCTGCTTTCCCTTCTTTGCTTAGAACTGGGTTTCCATCTGAGCTCTTCATATTCATGGAAGTGATTCTTTTTTCTCCAAACGTCTCTTTAGTTTTCCTGCAGGCAGTATCTATCTTAACCATAGTGATAAGCCTCTACATTCTTATATTCGTCCTCTAGCCATCCCTGCTTAGCCATTTTTCACTTCTTGTGGGTCTCATTTTTGAGACGTTTGTATTCCTTTTTGCCTGCTTCACTTACTGAATTTTGTATTTTCTCCTTTTATCAATTACATTCAGTAACTCTTCTGTTACCCAAGGATTTCTACTAGCCCTCGTCTTTTTACCTACTTGATCCTCTGCTACGTTCACTATTATGTTCCTCAAAGCTACCCATTCTTCTTGTACTGTATTTCTTTCCCCCATTCCTGTCAATTGTTCCCTTATGCTCACCCTGAAACTCTGTACAACCTCTGGTCTATCCAGTTTTTCCAGGTCCCATCTCCTTAAATTCCCACCTTTTTGCAGTTGCTTCAGTTTTAATCTACAGTTCATAACCAACAGATTGTGGGCAGAGTCCACATCTGCCCCTGGAAATGTCTTACAATTTAAAATCTGGTACCTAAATCTTTCTCTTGCCATTATATAATCTATCTGAAACATTTTACTATCTCTATGGTTCTTCCATGTATACAACCTTCTTCTATAATTATTGAACCAAGTGTTCGCTATGATTAAGTTATGCTCTGTGCAAAATTCTTCCAGGTGGCTTCCTTTTTCATTCCTTAGCCCCAATCCATATTCACCTGCAACATTTCCTTCACTTCCTTTTCCTACTGTCGAATTCCAGTCACCCATCACTATTAATTTTTCGTCTCCCTTCACTACTAGAATAATTTCTTTTATCTCATCATACATTTCATCAATTTCTTTATTATCTGCAGAGCTAGTTGGCATATGAACTTGTACTACTGTAGTAGGTGTGGGCTTCCTATCTATCTTGGCCACAATAATGCGTTCACTATGCTGTTTGTAATGGCTTACCCGCACTCCAATTTTTTTATTCATTATTAAACCTACTCCTGCATTACCCCTATTTGATTTTGTATTTATAACCCTGTATTCACCTGACCAAAAATCTTGTTCCTCCTGCCACCGAACTTCACTAATTCCCACTGTATCTAACTTTAACCTATCCATTTCCCTTTTTCAATTTTCTAACCTACATGCTCGATTAAGGGAACTGACATTCCACGCTCCGATCCATAGAACACCAGCTTTCTTTCTCGTGACAACGACGTCCTCGTGAGTAGTCCCCGTCCGGAGATCCTAATGGGGGACTATTTTACCTCCGGAATATTTTACCCGAGAGGACGCCATCTTCATTTAACCATACAGTAAAGCTGCATACCCTCGGGAAAAAATTACGTCTGTAGTTTTGAGAGGCACCCACATGCCTTTCTCATACTGTGGCATCAAGCAGCCAGGCCTGCAAGATGAGTGGTCTGCCAAGCGAGTGGATTCATTCTTATTTATCGAGTAACATGAACCCTAGTACTCACACTTAAGTTACAAGTTATCCTCCGGTATGAATAATACGCAAGGGAAACACGCATCTGACTATCAGTAATAGAACTCTGACTGTACACTACACACTGGCAATACCACATTTTCTTTCTTTTTTTTTTATTTAACGGCTTTTGTCAACACGTGGCCCACTGCACTGAATATGATTGGCGCACACATTATAAATTCGGGACATTATGACAACATACAATTCGTAGGAAAAGTCCACCAATCTTTTTCTTTTCACTATCTTATTTATTCCGATAAATTCTCTAACCTAAACACACAAATTCTATAACCTACAACAATAACACATGAGAAATTCCGCCCAGTGGGCATGGCTTTACATTGGTGAATCTCTATATTATGGTCTCGTAATTATTTAACGCTACAGTGCACTTTCTGGATAGGATGGTGGATCTTTTATTATACCTCACACTTCGACTCTCACAATCATCATCACGAAACTTTCCTCCAGACCGAGCGGTACCGAAGAAACAAGCATAACCCACTAATCTTTTGAAACTATCTTGCTACTCTCCCATGCAAACCACACATACCCAAATTACATGACATACAACACACTACAATACGAAATACAAAACAGTAAATAGTCACAACACTATCACTTTCAGCTTTACCACTCCAATTAATATTCATCCCAGTTTCACACGACACTGCCCCACTTTGCAAATCTACTTTCCTACTATGAACTCTGGAGATATTTGCACGCCCCCTGTGCAATGCAAGCCAAGTGGCGTTGCTGGATAGACGGCCGACTCACCTTGCTTCTCTCTCAGAGTTTGAATCTAGCGTCACACGGAATCATATCACGCAAAGTAATATTAAGAACCTATTCATCACACACGCGAGTCCTCAACTGATACCATGGACGAGTACTTCTCTTTATCCTTTGTCTCATACACAGATTGAGACTCACACAGTACTCACCACGTGGAAGTACTTGTCTCTAATTTCAAGACCTGCACACGCCATTTCTTAAATATTTCAACTTATGGTACACATGCTATTTCTTACATATTTCAACTTATTGTACACACGCTAGTAATTCAGCTTAACTTAAGCACACGGAAGTATTTCAATTTATTGCTACATGTGGTTTCATTGTGACCATTGGTCACTTCCGAAGATTACTACAATCCCATTAATATTACCTGCCTGACATTTAATTCTCCCCACAAGAGTTCCTGAAATAGAGAAATTATTATTTCAAACTACTCTTAAATATTCCACATGCATACCATGTCTCCACTCTTTTGTCATTACGGAGCACAACTAAAACAGGTCTCAACAGCACAAGATCCAGCGGCAGAGTGCTGAAACATGGCCGTTCTCCAGGTCCTCTCACACCTCTGTCGAAGTGGGGGAGTACCTTGCTACTGTATTGGTCAGCCACATTTCAGGCGCTCAAAGCTCAGGTAAATTTCATCTCTTTGGTCCCACCAAAGATGGCCAAAGGACCGACTCAAAGATTATCATATATTCACATTCACTATCTGCGGTTAGCAGACGACCATTCATTCATTCATTTCACAGATGTCACCAAACTGGATGTAGGGATTTACTTTGTGGGAGTGCACATCCGATCAATTAAATAAATAAATTGTCATTCTTTCCCACACTGTAATCGGGCTTCGCTGTATTAATTGAAATTGAGTTATTTTACAAAAAAATGTGCTGTTCCGACAAAAATAATGAAGTATGTTGTACCTATTTTCAATATCGGGCGGTACTGTACCCTTTCACCACCAGCTACCCATGCAGAAAAAAATGGCACGGTACTATCCTTGCAATGCGAGGGTAGTTCCGAACATTTTTTTTAAGAAAGCTGTATTAGAACAAACGTAGCAAGTCATCAAAATAACCAGGAGGAGACCTTAGCCCCTGGTGACCTCAATCAGACGACCAAATGCTGTTACTTTACCAAATTATTGACACAGTTGCTGCATTATTGTACTCTCCACATTCTGGAGTAATGTACACATACAAATTTACAACAATCCACATGACAAATAAAACATTACATCATACGAATAAAAAATAATGTTGAGATAAAAATTTGCTTGGTTACCGGGATCTCCGTTATTTTTAGGAGTAATCCAAACTTCACTAATACTATGACAAATAAGAAACATACTAATCGTAATCATGAAATTTTTAAATAGCTCACCGTCCAAACACAGAACTAGTAATCTGACATTCCTAAATTGCGTTGTAATAATCTTTACACGGCAATGTCTAAATACAAAACAAAATCAACAAAAGAAAAAAATTTCGTACACTAGTTACACGTAGAAGTCAGGCTCCATATCAGTACTCTAAAATATACGTCAAACCTACAGAGAAATAAAACTGAGAAGAAAAACAATGATATATACCACAAGTTACATACTGGTTACGTAATATAGTTCGTCTAAGACATCATGTCATACCTCATTAACTATCATCACCTAAGCAATTGCCACCACTACTCGACTGTGAGTTTAACCTTATCTTTGTCGACCAGTACAAATATCTGCTGCTGAGCTAGTCAGTCCATCAACTTTGATCAATACACTCAGTAAATAGTTTAGCAATAAGTGCTTGAATCCACCAGTAGCTCTCATATCTTACTCTACTGCTCATTTCTCTGTTGTTACACATTTAGACGACAAGAACTTGCATTTCGACTAGCCTTCGTTACACTTTAATGTGAAATATCACCACTGTGATAATAAAATAAGTGGCTTCAGTCAACACACCAACAAGATCATTACTGTCCACGACATCAAAATGCATCAATTAATTCCGATATTTGTTGTGCAATGCAAACTCTTGTCCCCTGTGACAACCTTACTGACCTATGCAACAAGAGCCGCTACGTTAGTATTACGCCACTGGCTAATAATTAAAGCATCATTGTACCAAAGTTTCTAATAAACATACTTCGTGAACTGGTAGCCCAGAACAAACAAACAAAAAAAACACTAACTATTCCAAACACAAATGTTAATGAAATACAATTACACTTCCTGTCCCTTCAGGAATGAAACATATAAAAAATTTACACAATTACAAGTACAAATACATTATTCCCTATCTTGCGAGTCACACGGAATCATTTCATTCTGTGATTTTCTTGGGGTCAAAAAAGTTGCTGACAGGTTCCCTAGAAACACTGTCTCAGTGTCAAAGCTCTCCCATGGTTACGCGAACGAAAGTCTTTAAGTCACTCAAATCGGCATTTTGAACACGCACTGAACAGTAAACTGTATCTCACATTAAACACAAATGTCATAGTCACTCTCAGCGTACCATCCACACGAATCTGGTCGTCCAGAAATGGCCCTACAACTACTATTATCCACTGTTCTGTCCTTTCAGTTCATGGTGTAATTAAAAGTCGTAAGTTCCAACAAACAGCACTTATTCCCGCACCAATTCAAGAAATGTCTCCTACTACCGACGCAAATGTCAATGTCCCACTCTAGTTTCTTCTGTTCATACAATAATTAGTCACCAAACGATAACTGTCCTCTTCAAGAATACCAAGCGTCCCACGTGCAATTCACAAAGCACACTTAACAAGTCACTGCCAAAAGTTTATGGATCCCACCGTTCAGTGGTCAAGACAAGAAAAAACGATCGTCCTGTCTGCTAAAGACAACATTTTTTCCACCACTCACAACGTGGAAACAACAGTCCTTCACTTTCCAACTTATGGAGACATACGAGCAGTCATCTTGCTTCATGGCTCCACAGTCCAGTACTAGTTAATAGTTGCTGGTAACAAATGCCTGCCGGACTCTGCCCCCGCGCCGTTGAGCAGAAGAAACCACCCGCTGTTGCCTCCGCGGGATACTTTCCCCAGTCGTAAGGGTGGCGGAACTTATGAATGGCCAGTGGTACGTGCGTGTCACCCCAGGCCGTTGACCTGCTGTAGCGGGCGTGTGGAGTGTACCCCGACCGGCAGTGGAGTGGGGAGTGCCGCAGCTTTGCCACCTCTCCCATGGCGACGTCAGCTTCGCCGTGCTAGCGGTATGGGCGTTACGACACCCAATCAGTCAGACCCTTCCGTGCATCTCGCAACATTACAGACAAAAGGATATTCTTACAGTATTTAAATACTCATTGATTACATGTATGATCTATTAGATACATTGGTAATAAAAGAATCTTTGTTCTAAAAAACATAAAATTATACACCCTAGTTTTCTACACATACAACATCAACATTTATCCCTTTTCTATGTACAGCCCACACTTGTGCTATTGATTGTACCTGTCGCCCCTCATACAAAACATGAAAGTGTAAAAAAAAAAAAAACGAAAGGAATAATAAGCAATATATACAGCTCATAATTACAATATCAAATAGTAGGCTACTCTAACATCCTATCACAGTGAAAATATTAGAAACTGTTTATTCTAAAACTACAATATACAGTGAACCTTTGTGCTTGTGACAGACTGAAATTAATACCCCTTGAAAGTGTTCTAACAAAAAAAATAAGAAATAATCTACATAGCTCACAATTACCTACGACATGTTATTAAATAGTAAACTACTTTAACATCCTAACACAATAAACATTTTAGAAACTGGTGACTCTAAATCTACAACATACAATGCACCTTTGTGCATGTGACAGACTGAAATTAGTATCTCTTTATATATATTACATTTTATTATATATAACAACATCTCTAGGACATGTATGAACCATCCACGTGATGTCAGATCCTGACCTGCCATCGAAGTTCATCCCAATCAAACAATAAAACACAATAATGTTTTAGTTATGGATCGGTAGCATCCCTGTTACAGGAGTTTGCGCATTGATCACACTACTCTACTACTCTCACTCACCAGACATCACATTTTCCTTCTCATTCAATCCATTACTACACTAACAGAATAAGTCTAGAAGTCAGCTAACCTTAACATCACCACACTCACGACAACATACCATACCTTTACTCCCTTATACTCATAACACCACCACACTCACAACAACATACCATACCTTTGCTTCCTTATACTCAACCACATAACACATGATGTTGTTTCGGAGATAGCTTTCCAGTCTCCGAATTCGTCCTTTCACTCTGGCACCTCTCTCCATCGGCTTCCCTCTGCATTCACTTTACCGATTATTCATCCTGCTAAATATCAACTTAGAATTGCGACATTTCATCTAAGAACAAAAAATGCACAAATTATTCATCCTGCAAAATAACTGTACACATTGTTGGTACCATTTTGATTAGTTATACTGGTACCAGGCTTCAACAACAACAGCAACAAAAATTATTTTTTTCATATAGCAAATGTTATGGTAAGAATTAGATTTACACTTATATTACATCTTACGTCAGTATTCCACATCGTTCACCATCTGGATCTCATACTCCCTTTATGTCCTTTCAAGTTGTGCAGTTGTCCTCATCTCTTCATTCGTATTTCGGCTCTCCGTCCGTCGATTACTCCATCATTTCCTGGTCTTCCTTCGCCATTCGCATCAATCTCGATTGCAGCATACACAGGCCTCTCTGTAACATACCTCTAAGACATATCCACATTATTAGTTCTACTCACCTTTATTTACCACTGTTTCATCACGTCGAATCTCTCTTTATTAATCACACTGCTTCACGTCGCTTCTCTCCTTAAATATCACCTTTATCCACTACTATTTATCACGTCGCTTCTCTATCTACCATCTTTATCCACTCATTAATCATCACGTCGTTTCTGCTTGATCCTTATTCATATGACAAAAAAATACGTACATACACCACTCTGTCGACTCCTGTTCATGACTCATTCGACCAGTCTATTCCGTCATACTTCCTGACATCCCGCCTGAAAATTCTTATGTTCGATTTGCCCCTGCACAACGTTACACACAACAAATAAATACACTGACTATCTACCATAAATTGCCTACTTTAGATCTATCCTTAACTTTTCCATAATTTGATGTTAGAAATGTGACGAAGCCCACAAGATTGTTTTCCCTTGATCGTCTCAATTGTGACAATGATTGTCCTGTCGTGAACGCAATGACTGCCTACCCTCTCTTCGGCCATCATTTTGATTTTCCCTTCTTCTTCCATCTCTGTCCCATCTTCTATTTTCCCGGTTTGACGGTAGATATTCCCATGAATTCTGCCCCCTATTTCCTCGCCATCTTCCATTACCGTCATTCCTCTGATTCCATGCTCTCCTGCCATTCTGATGTTTTCTGCCGTTCCTATCCTCGACTCTGTCTGACCTATGAGTCGTGTCTCCGTTCACGATGTACCTCTCATTACCCAGTTCCTGTAACAAGTGCTGAAATGACGCGGAATCGTCTAAGCCTCTGCCTGCTATCTCTATATCTCTGCGCAATCTCACTGGCAACTTCGTTATACAGATCCTAATGAGCTCCCCAGGTTCGTATGGCACATCCAAATATCTATTTCGTCTCAGCATTTCCTGATAGCACGCCACTGGATCTCTTATACTACCTTCGTTACAACTTGGCATCATCAATATGCTTTGCTTAACCTGGTCCTGCTTACTTTTCGGCCAGAAATCATTTAAAAACTTGTCACAAAATATCTTGTAGCTACTACAGTCTTTAAGAACTTCCTGCATTTTTGCTCTAGCCTCATCCCTCAAATGGTTACACACAAACTTCATTTTGAGGAGCGGTCCCCACGACGCAGGTAATGAATCTTGAAACTGAGACAGCCACAGACATGGATGTTGGTAGTTATCAGGATCCGGAAAACAAGTGAAATTTTGTACCGACACGAAGTGCCTCCTACATTCTTCTTCCACATTTATGTTTTCCGACCTTGGACTATACCCAGTTGGGTTTGCCACCTGTTTTATCCGACACAACCGTTCTTCTAACTCTCTGAGTTCGTCTTCCTCTTTCTGCCTATTTTCTTTTTTTGAATTTATCTCACTCTCCCTCTGCAATCTACCTGGTGGTGTGTAACCTCCGCTACTGCATGCTAATTGCAACTGTGCTAGTTCTATCCTATGTTTCCTATTTATTTCTAACTGTGCCTCTTTAAACTGTAATAGTGATTGTATTTCTTTCAGCTCAGCATAAACCTCTCGCTGTGTACTGTCAGAGCCTGTCTCGCCTCTTATACTGACTTTTTCTACATCTGCACTAATTGTATTCATTCTGACCACTACCTCCGCAACTTCATCCCTGTATTTATTTAGCGCCACTTCCTGCTGGGTGACTTGAGCTTCCACGCTGTCTAATGCCCCTTGTTTATCTGCAAATAAGTCCTCGACTATCTCTTTGATTCGCTCATCCGGCAACACGTCCCTACGTTCTGTAACATAGCTCTCTATTGCACTTATTCGTACCTCCAAATTATTGGCTTTTTCTTTCACGGCATCACATACTTGCTTCAACGCATCCAGATTCTTCTCCCCCTCATCTAACCGATTATTAACTGCGGACAGACGCTCATCGATAACTGTGTGTAGCTTCCTCATTGCCTCTTTATTTCCCTTATCCATTGCCTCCAATCTTTCCTTATTTGCTTCCAGTCTTTCCTTAGTCTCCCTATCTCTCTCCTTATTATCTCTGTCCATCGCTTCCAATCTTTCCCTATTCTCCCTATCCATTGCTTCCAATCTTTCCTTATTCTCCCTATCTCTCTCCTTATTGTCTCTATTCACCGCTTCTAATCTTTTCTTATTATCTTTATCCATCTTCTGTAAAAACTGCAGTAGCACATTGTCATTTAATACTTTTGGCGCGCTCACCTCGTTCGCCTGAGAAACCGTAGCTTCGCTAAGGGTAGCTGCACTTTCACTGCATACCTGAAATAGTCCCGGCTCGCCCGCGTCTTCAGGAAAAGCCCCCGTTTGTGGACAAAGCCCGCCGCATAAAGGGTCACCTAGCCGCGGTCCGTTGAACAATTCAGCCCCTTCCGAGTGTTTGCTGTTCCCGCTCATTAGCCCATGGTCGACACCTACTTTCTGCTGCACTGCTACGTTCACCCCAGAATCGCTATTCTCCATGGTGACTACACTTTTCGACTGCGACCTAGTTACTACGGACATTACGCAAAAAAAATTATACAACGATCTTCCAACCTTGGACAATATAGCAATTAATTACATAAAAAAATAAAAAATCCTCACCAATCCAGAAATAAATTGCAAACAGAAAAAATTTTACTTCTTAGCGCTATCACAATATATTCCATCAAAAAATAAAAAAAAATCTTAACAGCAAAATATTCTGGCAGAATATCCTGGCAAAAATATCCTGGCATGGTCGAAATTATGAGAGGCATCCACATGCCTTGCTCATACTGTGGCATCAAGCAGTCAGGCCTGCAAGATGAGTGGTCTGCCAAGCGAGTGGATTCATTCTTATTTATCGAGTAACATGAACCCTAGTACTCACACTTAAGTTACAAGTTATCCTCCGGTATGAATAATATGCAACGGAAACACGCATCTGACTATCAGTAATAGAACTCTGACTGTACACTATGCACTGAAATACCACATTTTCTTTCTTTTTTTTTTATTTAACGGCTTTTGTCAACACGTGGCCCACCGCACTGAATATGAATGGCGCACACATTATAAATTCGGGACATTATGACAACATACAATTCGAAGGAAAAGTCCACCAATCTTTTTCTTTTCACTATCTTATTTATTCCGATAAATTCTCTAACCTAAACACACAAATTCTATAACCTACAACAATAACACATGAGAAATTCCGCCCAGTGGGCATGGCTTTACATTGGTGAATCTCTATATTATGGTCTCGTAATTATTTAACGCTACAGTGCACTTTCTGGATAAGGTGATGGATCTTTTATTATACCTCACACTTCAACTCTCACAATCATCATCACGAAACTTTCCTCCAGACCGAGCGGTACCGAAGAAACAAGCATAACCCACTAATCTTTTGAAACTATCTTGCTACTCTCCCATGCAAACCACACATACCCAAATTACATGACATACAACGCACTACAATACGAAATACAAAACAGTAAATAGTCACAACACTATCACTTTCAGCTTTACCACTCCAATTAATATTCATCCCAGTTTCACACAACACTGCCCCACTTTGCAAATCTACTTTCCTACTATGAACTCTGGAGATATTTGCACGCCCTCTGTGCAATGCAAGCCAAGTGGCGTTGCTGGATAGACGGCCGACTCACCTTGCTTCTCTCTCAGATTTTGAATCTAGCGTCACACGGAATCATATCACGCAAAGTAATATTAAGAACATATTCATCACACATGCGAGTCCTCAACTGATACCATGGACGAGTACTTCTCTTTATCCTTTGTCTCATACACAGATTGAGACTCACACAGTACTCACCATGTGGAAGTACTTGTCTCTAATTTCAAGTCTTGCACACGCCATTTCTTAAATATTTCAACTTATGGTACACATGCTATTTCTTAAATATTTCAACTTATTGTACACACGCTAGTAATTCAGCTTAACTTAAGCACACAGAAGTATTTCAATTTATTGCTACATGTGGTTTCATTGTGACCATTGGTCACTTCCGAAGATTACTACAATCCCATTAATATTACCTGCCAGACATTTAATTCTCCCCACAAGAGTTCCTGAAATAGAGAAATTATTATTTCAAACTACTCTTAAATATTCCACATGCATACCATGTCTCCACTCTTTTGTCATTACGGAGCACAACTAAAACAGGTCTTAACAGCACAAGATCCAGCGGCAGAGTGCTGAAACATGGCCGTTCTCCAGGTCCTCTCACACCTCTGTCGAAGTGGGGGAGTACCTTGCTACCGTATTGGTCAGCCACATTTCAGGCGCTCAAAGCTCAGGTAAATTTCATCTCTTTGGTCCCACCAATTGTGGCCAAAGGATCGACTCAAAGATGGTCATATATTCACATTCACTATCTGCGGTTAGCAGATGACCATACATTCATTCATTTCACAGATCTCACCAAACTGGATGTAGGGATTTATTTTGTGGGAGTGCGCATGTGATCAATTAAATAAATAAATTGTCATTCTTTCCCACACTAGTATCCGGCTTCGCTGTATTAATTGAAATTGAGTTATTTTACAAAAAAAAGTGTTGTTCTGACAAAAATAATGAAGTATGTTGTACCTATTTTCAATGTCGGGCGGTACTGTAGCCTTTCAGTTTCCCCTTGCTTTCAGCCGTTCACAGTACCACAACAGCAAGGCCGTTTTGATTAGTGTTACAAGACCAGATCAGTCAATCATCCAGACTGTTGCCCCTGCAACTACTGAAAAGGCTGCTGCCCCTCTTCAGGAACCACACGTTTGTCTGGCCTCTCATCAGATACCCCTCCGTTGTGGTTGCACCTTCGGTACGGCCATCTGTATCGCTGAGGAACGCAAGCCTCCCCACCAACGGCAAGGTCCATTGTTCATGGGGGGACAGGCGAGAATGAGTTAAACAAAACGAAAGAGCTTAAGAAAACCAATCGACATAAGACAGTATAGAGAAGTATAAGAAAATGTGTGCGTATACAGCGAAGTTAAAAATGGACGACATGGAAAATACGTTGACAAGGTTAACTGTGAAATGAACATAGTTATTAAAGCATTAAGATTCTGCAAAACTCTTCCAGTGTCACATCTGTATTTTTTAATGGAAAATGAAATACTTGAAAAATTTAAAGGATTCACGGGTCATTATCTGGTTGCTGATGATCGCGATTTACGAAATGGGGCTATTACTTCTGGCAAAATCACTACTGTAAATTCATTGCGTTGACAGATTTTGTAGGCAGATTTATAAGAAAAATCGCGCTCGTTTCCGTAAAATAAAATGATTAGTTTCTGCGAAAGAAATGAAGGACGAAAAATAAATAACGGATTCGGTTGCAGCATTTATACGCAAGGGCAACACTTTAATCGCAGGCGAAGGGTATAGCCGAAACTGTAATCTCAATGCAGACCAGAAATGACAAGTGAATTAATTTTATCGAATTTAGGAGAAAAGCACAGGTATGTTGTGGTGTTATTTATTTGATGTGTAACACATTCGTATACTGTTGCCTGCTGGATTTCTTGGTACAAAGAAGAACATTTTTTTTTCAAGCATAAAATGAACATTTCAGACCGTGGGTTAGATAGCTAATAACATTGGAAACTCCTTTTAACGTAGTTATTGATGCTAAAACCGTTGGTAAACTTACACAGACCCATGTTATCCATTGGTTAAAAAACGAAATCATTCCAGATATAAACGACAACACCGTACTGTTGGATCACTCTTTTATTGGGCACACCGATGGAGCTACATTTCAAGAACCTGAATTTCAGAAATCCTTAAATGAAAACGTACTCGACAGAAATAATCTCCCCATGAACCATTAAAAACATCCAGCTGTTTTCAGGCAGTATGAACTCATTGTTCACAGTCGTGAATTTTCCTTAGAAATAAATTTATATTGGAGACATCGCTAGATTTTTATGATTAAACTTCATTCATTTGATTATCACCAGATATCGCCAGTTTTTAAGGCATTATCATTTTGAAAGGAGATGGTATTTTGCCTTCTGACCTGATACACTAATGTAATTAATTTTTTCGATTAGATTAACATATTTACATCATTTGGGATCGAAGGTTAAGTCGGGTAAGTTTATTGATCGTACTGGTAGATGCTAAACAACTTCACACTCATGACTGTAGTACTACGTGCTTCACAAAAGTAATTTTTGCACTGGCTGGGATAGCGAGAGATGCTGAGGAAGCAGCAGACTTCACGAAGGTCAGGGGCGAGCTGGGAGTTTTCTGTCAGTGACCAAAGGGCAGCATTTTGTAGCGTGCTCAAAAGGCGCTGTGTGGAACGGCCCAGAGAGCATCGCGTCTGGTTGTTAGAGGTGCGCGCTAAAGTTGAAAGGGGCAGTAAGTGTAGCTATGTAACAAGAATCGTCTACAGTTTTTTAAGCCTAGTAAGAAAGTGTCTCCTGTCGCCACAGAGGCGGCCAGGAGTCAAGCGTTAAGAATTCTTCCCATGTGGAGCGTGTAGCCCTTTTCTGCCGCTGTATCCATCAGGCTTTGAGATTGCCTGAGCCCTTTCGGTGGACTTTGCTTTAAATCATTCGAGAAGCTTCTACAACATTTTTTTATTAACTACTCAGGGTTGGCCAACGGTTTAATGTCTAGAACGAGTGGAAGAAATCATGTTGTAATAATAAAGGCCGTCAGTGGCTGAGTCGAGAGTCCATATTAGTGAACTGAGATTTGTTAAGATGCTGGGGGACTCTCTGGTGGGTGTCCAGCTGATACGCATTGCTGGAGAATGTATAACTTTATGAGTTAGGAAGGAAAACATAGGTACAAAGAAGGTAGCTGCGAAGAAACCATGGGTAACAGAAGAAATACTTCAGTTGATTGATGAAATGAGGACGTACAAACATGTTCCGGGAAAATCAGGAATACAGAAATACAAGTCGCTGAGGAATGAAATAAATAGGAAGTGCAGGGAAGCTAAGACGAAATGGCTGCAGGAAAAATGTGAAGACATCGAAAAAGATATGATTGTCGGAAGGACAGACTCAGCATACAGGAAAGTCAAAACAACCTTTGGTGACATTAAAAGCAACGGTGGTAACATTAAGAGTGCAACGGGAATTCCAATGTTAAATGCAGAGGAGAGAGCAGATAGGTGGAAAGAATACATTGAAAGCCTCTATGAGGGTGAAGATTTTTCTGATGTGATAGAAGACGAAACAGGAGTCGATTTAGAAGAGATAGGGGATCCGGTATTAGAATCGAAATTTAAAAGAGCTTTGGAGAACTTACGGTCAAATAAGGCAGAAGGGATAGATAACATTCCATCAGAATTTCTAAAATCATTGGGGGAAGTGGCAACAAAACGACTATTCACGTTGGTGTTTAGAATATATGAGTCTGGCGATATACCATCTGACTTTCGGAAAAGCATCATCCACACAATTCCGAAGACGGCAAGAGCTGACAAGTGCGAGAATTATCGCACAATCAGCTTAACAGCTCATGCATCGAAGATGCTTACAAGAATAATATACAGAAGAATGGAAAAGAAAATTGAGAATGCGCTAGTTAACGATCAGTTTGGCTTTAGGAAAAGTAAAGGGACGAGCGAGGCAATTCTGACGTTACGGCTAATAATGGAAGCTAGGCTAAAGAAAAATCAAGACACTTTCATAGGATTTGTCGACCTGGAAAAAGCGTTCGACAATATAAAATGGTGCAAGCTGTTCGAGATTCTGAAAAAAGTAGGGGTAAGCTATAGGGAGAGACGGGTCATATACAATATGTACGACAACCAAGAGGGAATAATAAGAGTGGACGATCAAGAACGAAGTGCTCGTATTATGAAGGGTGTAAGACAAGGCTGTAGCCTTTCGCCCCTAATCTTCAGTCTGTACATCGAGGAAGCAATGATGGAAATAAAAGAAAGGTTCAGGAGTGGAATTAAAATACAAGGTGAAAGGATATCAATGATACGATTTGCTGATGACATTGCTATCCTGAGTGAAAGTGAAGAAGAATTAAATTATCTGCTTAACTGAATGAACAGTCTAATGAGTACACAGTATGGTCTGAGAGTAAATCGGAGAAAGACGAAGGTAATGAGAAGTAGTAGAAATGAGAACAGCGAGAAACTTAACATCACGATTGATGATCACGAAGTCAATGAAGTTAAGGAATTCTACTACCTAGGCAGTAAAATAACCAATGACGGACGGAGCAAGGAAGACATCAAAAGCAGACTCGCTATGGCAAAAAAGGCATTTCTGGCCAAGAGAAGTCTACTAATATCAAATACTGGCCTTAATTTGAGGAAGAAGTTTCTGTGGATGTACGTCTGGAGTACAAATAGTGTGCCTTCTACATTGGCACCTACGATTTTCGGTATCGCTTTCGGGTGCTCAGTATTTACAGCGCCCTGTATCGGGCCACGCAGTACACCCGGACACGGGCTTTAAAACTGTCTCATCTGCTCTGAGTCTCCCAGTGCCCTTCAGAACATCTGTGTGCCGTACACCGTCCATCCCTTTGCGCAACAGGTACAGGAAAGCTGTCATTTGTTCACTCTTGATGGAGCCACTGCCATGTTTATGTAGTTCCTGATCACGTCGGTCTGAGGGTAAATGTGGCCGCTGATGCTGCTGCCAAGGCTACAGTCCTCATACCTCAGCTACCTAGTTCTTCCATTCCCTCTGATGATCTCTGTGTTGCCGTCCGTCTGTCAGCAGATGGTGTCACTTTGGCATGACCACTAGTCCTCCCTTAATGGAATGAACTCCAGGGAATTAAGTCTCACCCAGCGACTTGGACGATCTCCTCTCGGCCCTATCTCTGTGAGGTCATTTTAGCTAGGTTGCGTATTGGGCACTGTCTTTTTAGCAGTCGCCATTTGTTAAGTGATATTCCTCTACCACTTTGTTCTCATTGCCCTCAACCTTCGACGGTTTGCCATTTCCTTACGGAATGCCCTTGTTTTAACCACTTACGCTCTCATTTATGATTGCCGTCTGAGTTGTCGGCCGTTTTAGCGAAAGACGCGCGGGCTGTCGACCGTGTTTTACTTTTTATCCGTCGTAGCAACGTAGCGAAGGACATCTAATCCTTACTTCAGGAACTCCATTTATCTACGGCGTATTTTATGGACCTTTCTCCTAATCCCTGTTTTCAGCTGTCTTTCCTTCTGTCGTTTTTAACTCCTTTTTTGTTCTTTTCGTTATGTGGTTCTGACATGTGCGCGCATGACCCTAGTTGTTTTTTGCGCCTAAAACAAAACTAAACCAAACAATTACATTTGCAACATATTATTTTTTGATTTTGTTTGATATGGGTTGCTTTTACATCTACCTCCATCGCTGCATCGATCTACCATTGGGAGATAGTTGATACCATCGTACTGTATGTTTGATGGAGGTCGTCTCTCTGGTCTGGATCTTTTCCGTTCAGCGATTTTTTCAGTTGCCACTTCTTTTCCTCTTTGCCTTTGTCCCTGCCCTCACAAGGCTTTCAGCTACACCCATTTGAAAATGCAGTAAAGTTCAGTACTTTGTTGTCTTCGATATTCCAACCAGCTCATAACTAAAGCAAAATCAATAGCATGGTCCAGCATTCTTAGAGTCCATTTTCCGGACACGATAAAGATTCTATAGAGTCCAAAGCTTAACAACTTCTGGGCGCCTGGTTGCTACATTAGATCTTAATGATTTATTCCATCGCTGAACAGTGTCTTCTTCACATTCCCCAACAAAATTTGAGCCTACTGCCACAGTTACATTATCAAGCTATTTTGTCAACACTAGATCATTCTCTACTGACAACCTGATCAGAAAATCCCCTGCCTTCTTTCTGATATCGATGTCATTTATCAGAGTAGAAGAAAAAACCTATTTATACGAACTGTGCCAGCATCAAAAACTTTTCTGTATTTTAGTACTTGAAGAAGATGGTAGGTGAAGAAATAATTGTCACAATATAGCATGTGTCCTTCACTTTTTATTCTGTCACACAAATGGAGAACAGCAGCACCACGTAAACCAAATATTTTCTTGTTCTCTTCATCAAGCACTGTGATAGCCCCCGATAAATTTGGAAATCATAAGTAATAGCACATATGCTTGCCAGAACGAACATTTTTATTCCGAAAGGGCATACTGCTTGACTGAATTTTGGCCTTCGAATGGAACCATCTGTTCATCAACCCATAATGATTCTTCAAGAGAAAGCTTTAAACATCTTCTTCTGATGGCATTACACAAAGAGCAAACTTTATACAATTTGTGGCTTGAGCCTGCAGGCCGTTCTAAATTGTTGACTAAATGCAGAGTATTGCGCAGCTGGAACAACCTGTCTCTAGTCAGTGTATATGAGAACAAATCTATTCCAATGATCTTGTCGCAGTGCATTCTAACTCGAGGAACTTTTAAGGTACCTATCGCTGTATGCAGCCCAATGAGGGAAATTGGAAATTTGTGATAAGGTCTTATGGGACCAAACTGCTGAGGTCATCGGTCCCTAGGCTTACACACTGCTTAATCTAACTTAAGCTAAATTACTCTAAGGACAAAACACACACACACGCACCCATGCCTGAGGGAGGACTCGAACCTCCGACAAGAGGAGCTGCGCAGACCATGACAAGGTGCCCAATGAGGGCTTTTATTTTATATGAATTGGTTGTTTTGAAATTTGTATTACGGTTTTGCAGTGCATACATATTTGCGTATCTCGAAAACAGATGTTGATGTACTTCTAGCTTACTGGGTCTTGTAGAAGTCAATGATGACGACAGGACTGTTTCTCTAAATTAATAGGAGGACAGCAAAAGTGACGTCTATATTTGACATCCCCTTTCCTTGTGAAATAGCCATACTGTGGTTCATCATTATCTACAGTTATTGCATGTACCGGTAGCTCATTTGACTTTTCTTTATCTTCAAGATCAGCATCATGAAACAAAATTTTGTCCACTGCAGTTTCTATGAATTCCAGAAAATCCTCTTTTGTTCTCTTCTTTTTCACATCCTATCTTTGTGCCTTGGCAAACAGCTGCTTCAATGTTTTCAAGATTATCTTCATCATAGAGCTGTTTAACACTAGAAAGTATGCATGTTGCAGTAATCATTAGGTAAATACGACTTACCCCTTGCAGCACTTTGCAATAGGTCAGCCATCTCAACTGTTTTCCGATGTAGTATACCATTCCAGCGAGAGAGGTCAGCAAGAAGCACGAAACTAAAAGCGGCCACGGGTCTTGCAGGTGAACGAAACCATTTATTGTTACGAAACGTATAAAATGTCGGTCAACTTTGCCACCGTGAGATACACCACTCCCTGTTTGTCATAATTTGAATGGTGGTGTGTGGGTGGTATGAGGACTTGTTCCTCTTCGCTGTTGCCAAAGGTATCCTTACTAATGTACAAGTCATCGGGAGATTGAAGGCGTGAATTTTAAGAGTCCATGTTCACAAGACGTTATTTTGTCGTGTTGATCCTTATTACTACATTTAACAGTTTCGGTGAAGTTCTGGTTCGATCTGTATAAAGCGATCAGGAAACAAAATACGACTATCTCATCTCCATCAGACAAACTACACTACTGGTCACTAAAATTGCTACACCAAGAATAAATGCAGATGTCAAACGGGTATTCATTGGCCAAATATATTATATTAGAACTGACATGTGACTACATTTTCACGCAATTTGGGTGCATAGATCCAGAGAAATCAGTACTCAGAACAACCACCTGTGGCCATAATAACGGCCTTGATACGCCTGGGCATTAAGTCAAACAGAGCTTGGATGGAGTGTACAGGTACAGCTGCCCATGCAGCTTCAACACGATACCACAGTTCATCAAGAGTAGTGACTGGCGTATTGTGACGAACCAGTGGCTCGGCCACCATTGACCAGACGTTTACAATTGGTGAGAGATCTGGAGAATGTGCTGGCCAGGGCAGCAGTCGAACATTTTGTGTATCCAGAAAGACCCGTACAGGACCTGCAACATACGGTAGCGCATTATCCTGGAGAAATGTAGGGTTTCGCAGGAATCGAATGAAGGGTACAGCCACGGGTCGTAACACATATGAAATGTAATGTCCACTGTTCAAAGTGCCGTCAATGCGACGTGTAACCAATGGCACCCCATACCATCACGCCAGTAAGGCGATGACGAAAACACGCTTCCAATGTGCGTTCACCAAGATGTCGCCAAACACGGATGCCACCATCAAGATGCTGTAAACAGAACCTGGATTCATCTGAAAAAATGATGTTTTGCCATTCGTGCACCCAGGTTCGTCGTTGAGTACACCATCGCAGGCGCTCCTGTGTGTGATGTAGCGTCAAGGTTAACCGCAGCCATGATCTCCGAGCTGATAGTCCATGATGCTGCAAACGATTCGAACTGTTCGTGCAGATGGTTGTTGTCTTGCAAACGTCCCCATCTGTTGACTCAGGGATCGAGACGTGGCTGCACGATCCGTTACAGCTAAGCCGATAAGCTTCCTGTCATCTCGACTGCTAGTGATACGAGGCCGTTGGGATCCAGCACGGCGTTCCATATTACCCTCCTAAACCCACCGATTCCATATCCTGCTAACTGTCATTGGATCTCGACCAACGCGAGCAGCAATGTCGCGATATGATAAACTGCAATCGCGATAGGCTACAACCTGACCTTTATCAAAGTCGGAAACGTGATAGTACGCATTTCTCCTCCTTACACGAGGCATCACAACAACGTTTCACCAGGCAAGAAAACCGCAGCAACGATTCAGCTGATCGATGACAGTATTCTACCCGAGAAATATCATCATGGGACAAAAAAATGTCGCGCGAAGTTAAAAGCTAAAGGAAAAAAATACTGTCACTAATGGGAGAGATTTGTATATCGCATGATGGAGATAGAGAAGATTCAAAGAAGAGCGTGCTTTTAGTCGTTGGTTCCTAAGCGCGAAAGCAACGCAGGGGTTATCGAACTCCAGTGGCAAAAACTACAAGAGAGGCTTTGTTCAGCAAGGAGTGGTTTACTGCAAAGATTAACGTTTCTAGAAGAGTTAACAAATATATTGCTTCCTCTTACGTGCAAAATCCAATATTAATTCATTTGCTAAATAATGGAGTAACTTTCATAATAAAAAATTGGTAGTAAATCTTTACGTAATTGGATCACCGAATTTCACTGTCAAAGCACAGTTTCTAATTTATCGCTTGTGGCTTAATTTATAAATTTTATTACAGAGAAATATCAGCGTAACTGCTAGGTAGATGACAGTCTTTACCAATTAGTAAATTCAAATAATATTTCTGCTTGCTACAATTACGACAGTCAGTATTACCGTGAGTAACGTAGCAAAAAGCTTCTGTCAACAGCCAGTAAACAATCTTATTTAAATTGATCTTTGAAAATTAATATAATATGTTGTATGTGTTTGCTATTGGATTATTATTTGACTACTGTGACATGTGTGGTATGAAGTACTTGAAAGTGTGAGTTAGATACTCTTCCTACGTTATGACGCCAATAACTATTCTTACGTAAGATTACTGACTAGTATAAAGTTCAGTTTCAATTTAATTATTCTTATTTCGGTGAGGAACTGGGGACCGTTGGTTCTTTTCATTAATAAAATCTCTGAAAACATTTTTCCCAAATTTTACACTAACTACTGTTAATTAAAAACTAGTTTACGTAATAAAAGTATATCAAGTTAACCGAATTTTCTTTCTAATCGTCACTGCTAAAACAGTGAGCAGCGGTGATTCGGATATAACTTTATCTACTTCTCTTGGTTTTCCGTTATTCTTCGGAGTAGATGCCTTTTCCCCACGGATTTCGGACTTCAGGTACACGGTCTTATAGAAAAGCCTAATTATCCGGAGAGGTAGGAGGGTTATGACACCCATTAGCCACCATACATTTAGACTATCTGTACGAATGGCTTTTTATTTACTGAAAATACTCAAATTAGTGTTGCGCAAGGTTGAAATTTTAATCAGTATATTCCACTGACATGGGAAAACGGCAGTGTGTAAGCTTTTTAGTTTCTCTCTTTTTTTTCCTGAATTTAAGTGGTGTGAGCTCTCTTTTGATTGTCATACTTCGTGATTGTACACTGCATATATTTGAATCAGAAGTCTTCAATAGCAATACGTTACGCGACATAGGTTCACAGTACAAGCAATGCTATATTTAGTTGTCATCAGCGTTGTCGTTTCCTGTAGTATTCTGTGAGAGGTGAGTGAGAGAATCGGATGTTAATCACGCTGGTGAGTGGGCCGGAAATACGTAGCAGAACACGGAAATGCATATGCAAAGGTTATTTGAGAAGTTTGAAAATTATCAGGTAACAATGTCGCTGCATTGCTTGGTCACACGTAATTTATCATGAGTTTGAGAAAGACAAATACTCAGCAATTTTCCCTTTATAGTTTCGGGTCAGTTAATTTCACTGTCGAGACAAGGTCAAGAAAACTTATCTGTTGACCTGGCTTGCAGCCAGAGTTATAGATTCACCACTCCTTTACGATTCTGTTCAAAATGGCTCTGAGGACTTTGGGACTTAACACGTGAGGTCATCAGTCACCTAGAACTTAGAACTACTTAAATCTAACTAACCTAAGGACAACACACATCCATGCCCGAGGCAGGACTCGAACCTGCGACCGTAGCAGCAGCGCGGTTCCGTACTGAAGCACCTGGAACCGCTCGGCCATCTCTGCCGGCGAAAATTCTGTTAACTAGTTTCATGGCAGAATAACATTTCATAAAAGAACTGATTTTTGGAAAGATGTCTGTAATTGTTAAGAATGGTTAATATTTTTCGTTACATTTTATACACGTGTGAAATGCAAGTACTTTAGCGTATTTTTATTAAAGAAACAGCTGATTAAGTGGAACTACATGCTCGATATTCTTGTGCAGTGTGGAGCAGACTACATGGTGTTAACCAAAATATCTTTGTCACGAAAAATATTAGCCATCTGAAGTTGTGCGTGGTAGGCCGAAACCTGTTATGGCAGTAAAATAAAACATTCAAGAAGATTTTGTAGCTGGTTGCACATTCGCCAGCTATGATCAAAATCTGTTGTGGCCAATTTCACATTACAGTCTGGACGCAATAAGATCATTTACAGTTAAGTTTTGCATTTCAAAATTGTTATCTGTTCAGTTCACGTAAAATTTACTGCATATCTCATTTACTTTGTTGGACAGTCTTGTTCTTACGGTGTAGTGCTACATTTGTTTGTGCATCATTTGATGTTTGGAATTTTATTTAGTCTGTTTGCATACAGTAATCTACAGAGCAGTTTTACTATACGTGTACAGTTTTGAAAGCTAGTTTCTTTTCAGTCATTTAGTAAGTCCAATTTCTACCACCATCCCCTCACGAAAATTGGTCTTATAATTGCGTGCCACCGCACTGCACTGAGAGGAACACAGTCATTCAGAGTAAAGTATTATGTGCTTACGTTAGCTGTTTTTCCTACCATTTCAATGGGCGAGGTTTCTTTCTTTAACTGGTTTGCTGCTACGCTGTATTTTCGTTTCTTATTTCCATCACATTCGAACAGTACCGAGTTTCCGCTGCCATTAGGTAAGAAATCAAAATTTTACTTTACCCACGTTGGATCTTGTGAATTGCGGGGCAGTTAATGATAGTTCGTCAATGACGCAAGCAGCCAAAAATACTTTTTGACTGTATTATTTTATTGTCATAACCAGCTGCGGGCTACCATGCCCATATTCAGATGGTTACAATTTTCCCTTACATTTTATACACGAATGAAATGCAAACACTTTAGCGTATTTTTATTAGTAAAACAACTGATAAAGTGGCACTACATGCTCGATATTCTTGTGCGGTGTGGAGCAGACTACATTAACCAAAATATCTTTCTAAATATTAGCCATCTGAAGATGTGCAAGGTAGATCGAAACTTGTGATGGCAGTAAAATAAAACTTTCAAGAAGTATTTGTGGCTGGTTGCATCATTCACCAACTATCATCAAAACCTCTTGTGGCAAATTTCACATTACAGTCAGGACACAATAGGATCATTTACAGTTACGTTTTGCTTTTCAAAATTGTTATCAGGTTCAGTTTACGTGAAGTTTACTTCAGATCTCATTTACTTTGTAGGACACACTTATTATTACGGCATAGTGCTACATTCGTGTGTCCATCATTTCATATTTGGAATTTTATTTAGTCAGTTTAGATACAGTAATGTACAGAGTATTTTAGTGGAATCATTTTGGACAGTGAGTCTTTCAAAATCTTTTTGTAATTTTCCGTACAACTTTTATTCTGTTTGTATCATGTGTTGGAACTAGAAGTCACGTACTGGGAGGTCACTCGCTGTAGTACCGTTCGCTGCAATGTATAATACAGAGTTTCACGCGACAGCTTATTTCTCTGGTTTTTTGTATTGTTATACAGTTTTATTTGATGTTGGCGACTATTTTTATTAGATATCTTTTACGTAATCACGCAGTTTCATTATTCACGTTCACATTCAATACAGACACACACGAAAGTTTAAAGGCTAGGAAACCGATGTTGTTGTTGTTGTGGTCTTCAGCCCTAAGACTGGTTTGATGCAGCTCTCCATGCTACTCTATCCTGTGCAAGCTTCTTCATCTCCCAGTACGTACTGCAACCTACATTCTTCTGAATGTGCTTAGTGTATTCATCTCTTGGTCTCCCTTTACGATTTTTACCCTCCACGCTGTACTCAGTACTAAATTGGTGACCCCTTGATGCCTTAGAACATGTCCTACCAAACGATCCCTTCTTCTAGTCAAGATGTGCCACAAACTTCTCCCCAATTCTATTTAATATCTCCTCATTAGTTATGTGATCTACCCATCTAACCTTCAGCATTCTTCTGTAGCACCACATTTCGAAAGCTTCTATTCTCTTCTTGTCTAAACTATTTATCGTCCACATATCAAATGGTTCAAATGTCTCTGAGCACTATTGGACTTCTGAGGTTATCAGACCCTTACAACTTAAAACTACTTAAACCTACTAACCTAAGGACATCACACACATCCATCCCCGAGGCAGGATTCGAACCTGCGACCACAGCGGTCGCGCGGTTCCAAACTGTAGCGCCTAGAACCGCTCGACCACTCCGGCCTGCCGTCCACGTTTCACTTCCATACATGACTACACTCCATACAAATACTTCCTGACACTTAAATCTATACTCGATGTCAACAAATTTTCTTCTTCAGAAACGCTTTCCTTGCCATTTCCAGTCTACATTTTATATCCTCTCTATTTCGCCATCGTCAGTTATTTGGCTCCCCAAATAGCAAAACTCCTTTACTACTTTAAGTATCTCATTTCCTAATCTAATCCCTCAGCATCACCCGACTTAATTCGACATGATAGGACACAAGTATCAGGTTGGTAGTATTCGCTCAGGTTGTTGATGGCCTAACAGTTCCCTTTACTCTCAGTATATACGCTCCCAAACCAACTGAGATACTAAGTGCCGTGAACAATGCTGTAACGATTTAGCGAAGGTAAAGTCCGCTGTAACGATGCTCGTCCTCCCTTTTGCGCCAGACGAGACCAATCTCGATGGCGGCCCAGCAGGCACTAATGTCCTCTAGGCATCCGGCCCGCTGAGAACATGATGAAAACACTGTCGGAATCTCTTACGCCCAGCACGCACCCTTGCACGAGGAGGGAGTTTTAATTTGGCGAGTCTCGGGTGTCCCCTGGGGGCGGTCTGTGCCGGCAGCTGCGCCCGAGGACACGCGTCACGCCGCAGCACTCCCCCGCCCCCGCCCGCGCCCACGCCTCCACCCCCGAGGAGCCATCCTTCAGACGCCGCCGCCACACCGGCCTCTCGCCACAACATGGCAGCAGCACGCGGACCCCCCCCCCCCCCTCGAGTACGCTCCAGATTTTAATACGCGCTCCGAGAGTACCGCAGAGGCCCGCCATCTAATGAAAGTCTCCTCTAATTCCGCCGGCTGAGAGGCGGCGGCTGCTGAGTTAATGAAGCGGCACGTTCCGGCTGCAGTATGTTTCCTAGGCCCTTCAAGTACATGGTCGAGAGTGTTAAGCATACTGAACAGTGTTCATCGATTAAACTATTGGAAAATACCAAATCCTACTGCCTCATCGATGAACTTTCGTGTGGTAAAAATTAGACTTAAGGTAGAGGTAGCAAGAGATCGTCCTCGACGATGACGCTGTTGTGTTCTAACACAGGATGGAGGGAAGATTGAGGATTATAGGTCAGTCTGCTATTTACGAGCAGTTAGGAGCTAATATCCACTACTTGCCATTAAAATTGATACACCTCGAAGATGACGTGCTACAGACGCCAAATTTAACCAACAGGAAGAAGATGCTATGATATGCAAATAATTAGCTTTTCAGAGCATTCAAAGAAGGTTGGCGCCTGTGGTGACACCTACAACGTGCTGACATGAGGAAGGTTTCCAACCGATTTCTCATACACAAACAGCAGTTCACCGGCGTTGCCTGGTGAAACGTTGTTGTGATGCCTCGTGTAAGGAGGAGAAATGCGTACCATCACGTTTCCGACGTTGATAAAGGTCGGATTGTAGCCTATCGCGATTGCGGTTTATCGTATCGCGACAGCGCTGTTCGCGTTGGTCAAGATCCAATGACTGTTAGCAGAATATGGAATCGTTGGGTTCAGGAGGGTAATACGGAACGCCGTGCTGGATCACAACGGCCTCGTATCCTTAGCAGTCGAGATGACAGGCATCTTATCCGCACGGCTATAACGAATCGTGCAATTCGTAGTGCGTCTTTTTTTTCCTCCTTAGAGTGCTTCTTGGAATATTGCCAGAATTTCACCTTCACTGCCGACATACACTATAAAGCAACAGAACCATTTACCATATACAAAAGATCGACGTTCTTAGCACTTGTAAGAATGGTTTATGTTACTGCGTAAAGTCAGGGAAGAGAAGGCTATGACAAGAGGTCAGCTGACCCACCGACCTCCAGAACTACAATGTGACAGCAGCGGCCCCTACATGAAGACGATATAAGCGCCGCGCCCAACTGGAGGCAGACCACTTCGATAGCAGCTTCAATGTTAGCCACTTTGTTGGTAATCTCTGTGTAGCACAGATTTGCGTTTATCTGTTCTGAGGAAGACTATTTTGTGTATTGCCCTTTGCTTGGGACACATCGATCAAAGTTCAGTATTGTAATTGTCATGTTGAAATAAAACTCATTAATACGAGTTGTTTCATTGTTTGTCTAGCGAACCGAGTATGCAGGTTTCCTAGACACAACAGTTTTGGTTTTTTACATGACTGTGGCTCTACCTACGGACAGTCATCGTCGTCGTCGTCGTCGTCGTCGTAACTGCCGTCTGTGTTACGTCTGCCGTGCAGCGAGCTACGTTAATTTCAGTATTAACTGTATTTCTCTTTCTTGTCACTTCTTCTTCCGTGTGTTTTTGCTTTTAGGAAGCTTTAATTGTCGAGTGCTAGTAACAGTGTTCCATAGATTTCGTGTTTGTTTTGAATACAGTCAGAGAGAGTCCCTTTAATCAGCCACTGTGCCAGTAGTGCTAGTGTTTGTTTTGAATACAGTCCAGAGACAGGTAGTGCTATTTTCATTGTTTTATACAAGAAGTGTCTAGTAACAACAGTTTAGTCAACTATCAGCCGCCTTTAGTGAATTAGCAGTCTAGTTAAAAGTTGATTGACTATCTACAGTAAATTGATTTCTTAGGATGGATAGGATGCCTGACTGCTGTGTACGGACGCAGGAGGAGCTGGCCACTGTTCGCGAACAGCTGAACGTGTTGATGGCCGCGGTCAGCCGTCTTCAGGCTGCTGCCTCGGAGTGTAGCGGCAGTGGGGAGTCTGGTGCGTCGCAAGGTACACCCCAGGTGTTACATGCTTCACCCACTGTCCCTGCTGTCGAGACATCTTCGCGGGTACCGGGCACGGTTGGGCCACCCTCTCCCCAAGGGTAGTGGCGGGTTCAGCGGCGTTCTCGGCGCACGAGGCGGAGGGTCAATGTGGAGGCTGGTCGTGTGGCGTCGTCCACTCTGCCTGTGAGTGGACATGCGGCCGCTCCTTCAGCAAGGTCAGAGCAGGCACACAGGGGGAGGGGTTTATTAGTGATTGGGAGCTCCAACGTTAGGCGGGTGACGGAGCCCCTTAGGGAAATAACGGAATGGTAGGGGAAGAAGGCCAGTGTTCACTCTGTCTGCTTGCCGGGGGGTCTCATCCGAGATGTGGAGGAGGCTCTGCCGGCGGCGATAGAGAGCACTGGGTGCACCCGACTGGAAATTGTTGCTCATGTCGGCACCAATGACTCCTGCCGTCTGGGTTCAGAGGTCATCCTCAGTTCGTACAGGCGTTGGCGGAGTTGGTGAAGGCGGAAAGCCTCGCTCGCGGGGTGGAATCTGAGCTAACTATTTGTAGTATCGCTCCCAGAACCGATCGCGGTCCTCTAGTTTGGAACCGAGTGGAAGGCTTAAACCGGAGGCTCAGACCATTCTGCGGAGATCTGGAGTGCAAATATCTCGACCTCCGCTATCGGGTGGACAAATGTAGGGCCCCCCTGAATAGGTCAGGCGTGCACTACATGCAGGAAGGGGCTACAAGGGTAGCGGAGTACGTGTGGAGTGCACATTAGGGTTTTTTAGGTTAGAGAATTCCCTCCCTAGGCCGGACAAGACGCCTCCTGAGACGCGGCAAGGCAGGAGTAGGCAAAATGCATCAGGGAATAACAATATTATTCTGCTAATAGTAAACTGCCGGAGCGTCTATAGAAAGGTCCCAGAACTGCTCTCATTAATAAACGGTCAAAATGCCCACATAGTACTAGGGACAGAAAGTTGGCTGAAACCAGATGTAAACAGCAATGAAATTCTAAACTCAGATTGAAATGTATACCGCAGAGACAGGCTGGACAGTGAAGGAGGAGGCGTGTTTATAGCGATAAGAAGTGCAATAGTATTGTAGGAAATTGACGGAGATCAGAAATGTGAAATAATATGGGTGAAGGTCACGGTTAAAGCAGGCTCAGACATGGCAATTGGATGTCTCTATAGGCCCCCTGGCTCAGCAGCTGTTGTGGCTGAGCACCTGAAGGATAATTTGGAAAATATTTCGAGTAGATTTCCCCACCATGTTATAGTTCTGGGTGGAGATTTTAATTTGCCGGATATAGGCTGGGAGACTCAAACGTTCATAACGGGTGGCAGGGACAAAGAATGCAGTGAAATTTTTTTAAGTGCTTTATCTGTAAACTACCTTGAGCAGTTAAACAGAGAACCGACTCGTGGCGATAACATATTAGACCTTCTGGTGACAAACAGACCCGAACTATTTGAAACAGTTAACGCAGAACGGGGAATCAGCCATCATAAAGCGGTTACTGCATCGATGATTTCACCCGTAAATAGAAATATTAAAAAAGGTAGGAAGATTATTCTGTTGAGCAAAAGTGACAAAAAGCAGATTTCAGAGTACCTGACGGCTAAACACAAAAGTTTTGTCTGAAGTACAGGTAGTGTTGAGGATCAGTGGAGAAAGTTCAAAACCACAGTACAATATGCATTAGATGAGTATGTGCCTAGCAAGATCGTAAGAGATGGAAAAGAGCCACCGTGGTACAACAACCAAGTTAGAAAACTGCTGCGGAAGCAAAGGGAACTTCACAGCAAACATAAACATAGCCAAAGCCTTGCAGACAAACAAAAACTACGCGAAGCGAAATGTAGTGTGAGGAGGGCTATGCGAGAGGCGTTCAATGAATTCTAAAGTAAGGTTCTGTGTACTGACTTGGCAGATAATCCTAAAAAAATTTTGGTCCTATGTCAAAGCGATAGGTGGATCAAAACAACACTCTGTGACCAAAATGATACTGAAACAGAGGATGACAGACTAAAGGCCGAAATACTAAATGTCTTTTTCCAAAGCTGTTTCACAGCGGAAGACTGCACTGTAGTTCCTTCTCTAGACTGACGCACAGATGACAAAATGGTAGATATCGAAATAGACGACAGAGGGATAGAGAAACAACTAAAATCGCTCAAAAGAGGAAAGGCCGCTGGACCTGATGGGATACGTTCGATTTTACACAGAGTACGCGAAGGAACTTGCCCCCCTTCTTGCAGCGGTGTATCATAGGTCTCTAGAAGAGCGTAGCGTTCCAAAGGATTGGAAAAGGGCACAGATCATCCCCGTTTTCAAGAAGGGACGTCGAACAGGTGTGCAGAACTATAGACCTATATCTCTAACGTCTATCAGTTGTCGAATTTTGGAACACGTATTATGTTCGAGTATAATGACTTTTCTGGAGACAAGAACTCTACTCTGTAGGAATCAGCATGGGTTTCGAAAAAGACGATCGTGTGAAACCCAGCTCGCGCTATTCGCCCACGAGACTCAGAGGGCCATAGACATGGGTTCCCAGGTAGATGCCGTGTTTTTTGACTTCCGCAAGGCGTTCGATACAGTTCCCCCCAGTCGTTTAATGAACAAAGTAAGAGCATATGGACTATCAGAGCAATTGTGTGATTGAATTGAAGAGTTCCTAGAAAACAGAACGCAGCATGTCATTCTCAATGCAGAGAAGTCTTCCGAAGTAAGAGTGATTTCAGGTGTGCCGCAGGGGAGTGTCGTAGGAACGTTGCTGTTCACAATATACATAAATGACCTTGTGGATGACATCGGAAGTTCACTGACGCTTTTTGCGGATGATGCTGTGGTATATCGAGAGGTTTTAACAATGGAAAATTGTACTGAAATGCAGGAGGATCTGCAGCGAATTGACGCATGGTGCAGGGAATGGCAATTGAATCTCAATGTAGACAAGCGTGATGTGCTGCGAATACATGGAAAGAAAGATCCCTTACCATTTAGCTACAATATAGCAGGTCAGCAACTGGAAGCAGTTAATTCCATAAATTATCTGGGAGTACGCATTAGGAGTGATTAAAAATGGAATGATCATATAAAGTTGATCGTCGGTAAAGCAGATGCCAGACTGAGATTCATTGGAAGAATCCTAAGGAAATGCAATCCGAAAACAAAGGAAGTAGGTTACATTACGCTTGTTCGCCCACTGCTTGAATACTGCTCAGCAGTGTGGGATCCGTACCAGATAGGGTTGATAGAAGGGATAGAGAAGATCCAACGGAGAGCAGCGCGCTTCGTTACAGGATCATTTAGTAATCGCGAAAGCGTTACGGAGATGATAGATAAACTCCAGTGGAAGACTCTACAGGAGAGACGCTCAGTAGCTCGGTACGGGCTTTTGTTGAAGTTTCGAGAACATACAGAGCCAAGCAGTATATTGCTCCCTCCTACGTACATCTCGCGAAGAGACCATGAGGATAAAATCAGAGAGATTAGAGTCCACACAGAGGCATACCGACAATCCTTCTTTCCACGAACAATACGAGACTGGAATAGAAGGGAGAACCGATAGAGGTACTCAAGGTACCCTCCGCCACACACCGTCAGGTGGGTTGCGGAGTATGGATGTAGATGTAGATGTAGATCTCTGCCACT
Organism: Schistocerca serialis cubense; assembly: GCF_023864345.2. NCBI lineage: Eukaryota > Metazoa > Arthropoda > Insecta > Orthoptera > Acrididae > Schistocerca > Schistocerca serialis. Next base: position 166,116,417 of record NC_064638.1, on the reverse strand, counting down.
ACATTATGTTTCTCCGCCCTGCCGTTGCTCGTCAGTTTGTCTGCAGTCTTCCAGCTGCTTTCTCCTTCTCTTAACACATACAAAACACATTTTATTTAAAATGTACATATGAAACAAACAAAACAGTTAGACATATGAAGGGCTTATAACAGTAATGGTAACCGTCCATTTTTGTTCATTCTGAGATACAGAGTCCTAAAGTTAAATGAGCGCTGAAAAATCTGCAGTTGAGATACCAGAAATATTCAAGCATATGGCTTTTTGCTAGAGACGAACCTTTCTTTCCATTTGTTTGGATCATTAACTTCAGAAGCATTATAGGCAGAAAAGTAGAGGTAATGGACCTGCACCATTATTGAAATAAGCCCTTCATATAATCATACTGGCGAAACGATTACTCATTTACTATGGGTCTGTAACATAGGCCGTACGACCGTCTCTCTCCCGACTGTGTTTACGCTATTTGGCTCGTCAGAATTAGTCTGAAACAGTATCTGTAGAAGCATGGAGGGCTTATATTGTCAGAGTTCCTACACTGTTGTGCGATGGTATATTCCTTCTCTCACTCATCGATGTACACATGTCGGGTTTCAACAAAGCGGCTAAAATGCAGCAGAATCGCACGTTGCACGCACTTTACAATAACAAACATGTGGACGTGCTGAGCACATCATTTGTGGTGAATCCGCACTCGAACTGTCCAAAGTCAAAAGCCGGAGTGATCACATATCCCAGGTCTTTTGCACGAGCTATTCCACACACACTTCACTGAAGCTCCACATTCACACTTTAGTGACGAATGACGGTATATCGTAAGACAAAACGGCAACTTCCATTCTTCTGTTTTGGGAAATATGACGCTGCATGTAATGCTTACATAAATACGTATTGTTCCAGGTAAAGGCACAGTTTTTTGTCAAATTATAGCTCATTTATGACTGTATATGCAGGTAGTATCTGTTCCCGAAAGAACAGATACCACTGATGACCGTACAGCTTCTCTAGAATGAAATGATAAATAAATCCCCAATGATGTATATCAACACCTGTTGGCAGTTAGGGTGTCGATTTAATTACCATTTCATTTGTGACTTGTTAGAGTGTGCTTCCCATAACTCTCTGTGATACAGTACTGTACTCTTTGTTCAGCGGCTTGTGCTTCTACAGTCTTTACATTCATTATCTTCCAAACATCGACTGTACACAAATGCACAGCTGTACAGGTGAACGAATTCTACTGATGGTGGACCAGACACATGTCCGTATTTTTCTTCTGCACTTCAGGACTTAGACAGTATACCTGTTCCGACTTCACAGAATTAACACCATTTTGTCCTCCGCCGTTCTGCAACTTTTCTCCCTGAGGTCTTGTACTTGTTTACAACGACTTCATCCATCAGCTTGAGTTGCTGCCTTTCTTTCCCGTATTCCTCGATCTTTTCATTTAAATTATAAATTCCCAATTCTCCTCGGACGTCACCATTTTTTTCTCCTTGAGCAACCTTTTAGCATTTCTTACTAATCTCATTTCTGCTGACTTACTTTTATCTCTTTTCCTCTCAGCCCAGTATTCGTTGCCATAAAGTACAAGCTGCCATTGTTCCAATTTCGTCGCGTTTCTAACTTTATTTTTTAAAGTTTTTATATAGTTCCACATGTATAAATTTGTTACTTTTTTCTATGTCTTTGTCTATGATGAATGATACCTCTGCCCAAATAACTGAAACTGGAGACTTCATGAACTGCTCTGTTTTAAATTACGATCTTAGATCGAACTGCGACTTTTCCGTAGCGAGTGATAGCTTCTATTTTAGTAGCAGATATTTTTAAATTGTAATTTTTCTTCCTAGCCCACATAACTTACGTTGCACGTATAACTCTGTATTTTGTTATACAGTTATGTCCTCTGCAGACAGATATGAGTGTTGACAGTGCCAAATATTGGGCACGTAGGTTGTTCGGCTCTAACGGTTAAATGGTTGTAACAGTTAAGTTTGTCATTGTGCTTAGCGTGGTACTTAATGTATTATAAATTTCGTTTTTAACATTGTTCTATAATTAATGTGTTAACTTCTCACGGTAATCGAGGAGCACTTAAAAATTGCTGCAGGCTAAAATCGATTAGGGAATAAATTATCATGTCTCAGTAATCCGATGAATGTGTTGTCTTTCCATTCACATATCGGATAGTCTTGGAGCCGAGCATTTTTTCCTGTTATAGAAAAATTAAGATTATTCGTTTTTAGCTGTTTAGCATGGTGCATTTCCCTTGTTAATTGCTAATTCATTATCTGTGTATAAAAGTAGAATGGAAACAAGAACTTCACCATATTGAACCGGAACTGAGATTTCCCTGTTACCTTTTTAATCGTAGAATATAGGGCGCTAGAAAGCAAGTGTTCATTTAAATCATCAAGTGCCTTTGTCCACAGCAGTGGCATCGTTAAGCATCGGGATTTAATTTTCGTTTTTCTCTCTCTCTCCCCATCTGAACGCAATAAGAAAAGTACGAAAAAAAATATAACTGACTTTAATGACAATGGTATCGTAATTAAAATAGTTTCCTGTGCCTTCTGGTGACAATTCGAAACTGTATGTTAGCATTCACTTCCTCGAAACGCCTCTAAAGCTTTGCTCGTTAAGCCTTTATCTTGGCGACAGTCTATTGTTAATTAAACACGTCATATCCTTCCGGCAGCGTGTCATAAAGGCCATCCGGGTGAGCTCATTTTCATCTTAGTTGCATTAACAGTGCGATAAAATAAAGCAATTTCCGGTCTGAATCGTCGCTACACACACAACATCAGTCGCTGTTGCCTTACCACAGATGGACAGTATCACAGAGTTGTTCATCGTACAGCAAGGCCCTAAGAGCGTCTCACATAACATGAGAAAAGCAGAATATGTTGAGGAAATATAAATTTTATGATCATTTCTGACAGTTTGTTTTTAGGGACTGCAGGTATAGTTCCCATCCAGTTGAAATGATTTACAAAAATGTTAAGGCTTTCGTGGCCACTTGTTGACAAACTGCCTATTGGCTTCTGTCTCGGGTTCTTCGGCCAACGTTCATCTAATGATTATTCTGACGTTTCGCCAGCACGAGTGGCTGGCATTGTCAAAGCTTCACCCTCCATTGCCGGTGGTGAACTTGAGCCGAGCTCGCGGCCGCAGACTATATGTACCTGGCGCCCCAACGTCCGAGGGCTTCTCCGCGGCCATTTCCGGTGCGGTTCTCCTCTTGCTACCTGTGACGGTCGTTCGCTGCAGTACGGGAAGCAAGGATCCGTTTACCTTAAGGCTTTCCTCTTTCTTGTTGAAACTGTTCGCGTGTTTTTGTATTTCTACAGCTTCTCTAAACAAGCGCGTGTGATAGTACTTCTCTACAGCCAGAACTTCCGTGTCGGCGAATTTTATTACGTGGTCGGTCTCATTCAGTGCGTGCTCCGCCACGGCCGATTTCTCCACCTGTCCCAACCTGCAATGTCGCTTATGCTCTTTGATCCTGGTGTTAATGGATCGTCCAGTCATTCCGACATAAACTTTTCCGCATGTGCATGGTATACGGTATATTCCCGACATTGCAAGTGGGTCTCTTTTCTCCTTCGCCGATCTAAGACACTCTTTGATCTTCCCTGTCGGTTTGAAAATCGTCTTTACGCCATGTTTGCGCAATATACGGCCGATTCTGTCCGTCACTCTGGGAATGTATGGCAGAAAGGCCGTACCCGACATTTCTTTTTCTGGTTCCTTACTTCGCCGAGTGTTTGGCTCTGTTACACTTCTAATGTAATTTGTGGAGTACCCATTGCTCCTCAGAACAGTTTCCAGATGTTGCATTTCTCGTTTGAGGTGTTGCGGCTCACATATTCGTCCTGCTCTCGTTACGAGCGTACTAATCATGCCTCTTTTCTGGCTCGGGTGGTGGTTTGACAGTTTGTGCAGGTATCGGTCCGTGTGTGTCGGTTTTCGATACACGCTGTGTCCCAGGTTTTCGCCGTCCCTTGTGACCAGCACATCTAGAAATGGCAGTTTCTTGTCTTTTTCTACTTCCATAGTAAATGTGATGTTGGCATGGAGGCTGTTCAAGTGCCTTAGGAAGTCACCGAGCTGTTCTTCACCATGGCTCCACACCACGAAAGTATCATCGACGTACCTGTACCACACCTTAGGTTTGCAAGTCGCCGAGTCCAGTGCCTGTGCTTCGAATTGTTCCATGAAGAAGTTGGCCACCGCTGGACTGAGAGGACTACCCATGGCGACGCCTTCCAGCTGTTCATAGAAATCACCATTCCACGTGAAATAGCTCGTGGCGAGACATGCATGGAAGAGCTTTTTGATGTCTTGCGGGAACATGGAACCGATGTGCTCCAGAGCGTCGCTGAGTGGCACTTTCGTAAATAACGAAACAACATCAAAGCTGACCAGTATGTCGTTTGGTGTAAGTTTCAGTTCCTTCAGCTTCTCAATGAAATGTCCTGAGTCCTTAAAGTATGTGTCGGTCTTCCCCACGTGTGGCTGGAGCAGAGAGGCCAAGTGTTTTGCCAGTTTATACGTTGGTGAGCCAGGAGCGCTAACGATCGGTCTCAGTGGAACGTTGTTCTTATGGATCTTGGGTAATCCATACAGCCGAGGTGGTAGGGCTTCTGTGTTGCGCAGGTTTCTCTGTACGTCCGCTGGCTTTGCTTCAAGATGTGCGGTTACGCAACGGAAAGACAAGATATTCGTCAAATGACGAAGTATGGTAATTTATTCCACTATCAATTTTGCCCTGTGTTCATTTTTAATAGAAACGTGAATTGTGAAACATAAAAAAACAGATTTTATAAAACGTTAACTGAAGACCCTTAGCGCATATCAAAGAAAGGAACAATAGACGTGCCAAATATCTGACGTTTTCAATACCGGTAGGTATGTTTCTCAACAGATTTATGGAAAACAGAAATGCATGACCGTAGAAAGCGTGAACATTTATTGCTCCTTTCAGACTTTAACGAAACAGAATTCTGTATTCAAAAGTTCTTCTCTAAGGTTACAGCCAGACAGCACTGTCTCACAAAATCTACTCATGCCCTTGGGTTTCTTTTATAGTGGCTTTGCTCGTTTCACATTTCCTAACCAATAGGGTTACAAATCTCTGGTCTTCACCACGTCTTCCTCGTGCTACTTTGTTCACTCACAAAACGCATCACCGTGTAAAGACGTAGTTGTAGGTACTTCTACTTTTGGTTGCCACGTGCCATTGAATCGTTTCTCTACGATGGTAAGGTTATCATCTGTTTGTTTCTTGTTGGTGACGGCTTTCGTGTTGTCATTCCCACCCGTCGTAGTTCTTCTCCAAGAATATATGTTTCCTGAATCAAGTTAGTTAGTTACATGTTCCACAGATCACTTGAAGGATTCTTTTATCGAAATGACTGCTGCATATTGAACTCATCTATGAGCCACTGATAGCTTTTACTATGGGTAATAAAAGTCTTTGTCCCTCTTGTGTTGTGGTTATAAACACCGCTGTTCTCTAATTGTGGGATAGTATTTATGACGAATTCGTTAGCGAAAATATGTATTATGACGGCGCAGTCAAAATGGATAGTGTGGTGTCACCGCCAGACACCACACTTGCTAGGTGGTAGCCTTTAAATCGGCCGCGGTCCGGTAGTATACGTCGGACCCGCGTGTCGCCACTATCAGTCATTGCAGACCGAGCGCCGCCACACGGCAGGTCTAGACAGACTTCCTAGCACTCGCCCAGTGGTACAGCCGACTTTGCTAGCGATGATTCACTGCCTACTTACGTTCTCATTTGCCGAGACGATAGTTTAGCATAGCCTTCATCTACGTCATTTGCTACGACCTAGCAAGGCGCCATTATCAGTTACTATTGATATTGTGAATCATGTACCGTCAAGACCGACGTTCATCATTAATGGATTAAAGTTAAGTATTCCACCAGCTACGTCCGTTTTTCTAAATTCTAATTTCCTTGTCCTGTTCCAGACCTCACGCCAGCCTGCGTGAGCTAAAACGTGTGCATTTCGGCCTCCTCTAGTAACACGGTGTTGGCTCTCCTGCCAACCACAACAGATAGCTCCTTAAAGAAGTGCCTATATGAGGTACGTGGGTGGACACGAGATGTTATTCTCACTGCTAGCGTTTCTGCAATCAATACGCTAACTGATGAGTTACCTCAATTACTTATTCTGTATGACATTTCTGAGTGGAAATAAACAAAATACGTCAGGATGCTGATACGTTTGTTTCCAAGTTAAGCAATTATACGAACAGCAAAAGCAGCAAAACTTAATTGTTGGAGAAACTCAGTAGTATACTTCTTCCAGTTCAAGATTTCATCAGTATGTACATTCAAAAATGTGGAACATTTTATCCTACTTACTAACTCCTACTCCAGTGCTATATCAATTGTTGGTAGGACTCCACTTGTTGTACAGAACTAAATGTAGTGTGTTTCTTCACAATTTTGGGTGAGTCCATTTTCAGAGAACTACTCAATAATTCTTTAGAAAATATCATTTACTAATTGCTTCTATTGCTTTCTCTCCAATGGGATTCATTTTAGCACTAGTATTGTGTGCAAAATATACCAGTTTGTTGAATGTTAAATGGAAAGAGTGGACCTAAAACTGAACCCTGCGGCACTCCTTACGTGATTTTGCCCAGTCAGTAAAATTTTCTACATTTCCGACATATACTGAATTATTCAGCACAATATTTTGCATTGTGTTTGGCATGTATGATTCAAACCAGCCGTATGTAAAGCCATTAATACCATAAAACTTGAGATTTTCTGAGAGAGTATAATGATCTAGACAATTGGAGAAATCACAAAAAAATGCCAACAGGATTTTACTATTTGAGAACTGAATACATAAACAGCATTCTCAGTCAAGCAACCTTAATGGAATCCCAACTGTGATATGCTAAGTAAATTGTTTCCACCTAAGTGTGTGTCTATTCTTGAATACATTACTTATCCGAATAGTTTGGAAAAAGATAGCTAGGCAGTAATTCTTCAAGGATGTCTTTCCACTTTTCTTATGAAGTGGCTTAATAATTGCACATTTTAATCTGTCTGGAAAAATTCTCTGTTGTGATGCATTGCATATATCATTAATGACATGAGTTGTTGAGACAACTTTTCAGAGCTCTTTTTGAAATACCATCGACCCCACAATGTATTGTATATATCACTAAGGACATTAATTAATCAATTGAAACAGCTTTTCAGAGTTCTGTCTGAAATACCAACAACCCAACAAGAGTTTTTGTTTCTTACAATAATTGTAATTATTTAAATTTCAGTGAAGGATGCTGGTGGTGTTTCTAGTTGCTTAGTGTTTTATGGAATAGCATTTATATTCTTTTGCTTTTTCAGTTGAAGGCAGCCCTGTCACCCACTTGACAATGTGACGCATGGTTTTAATCTGATCATCGGCATAGTTTGTTTCTTTCAGGACATGCATACTTCTGGACATTTTAATGACTTCCCTTAAAATACTACAGTACTTTTATAGTATGCAAGTAATGTCTGATTTTGACTTACTCTGGTCCTTACATAAATTTCCCTCTTCCCCTTAGATGAGATTTCAATTCTCTTAGTTATCCATGGTTTACTAGTTTTTTTATGAATCTTTAGGATTACTTTTTAGGTCAGTAACTTCGAAATATTAACAGAAATTTAGTATGGAATAAACTAAATTTGACATAAGCGTCTCATTCTATATGTATCTCATCCCATACAATTTGTGGTGTGCGTACTGTAAGACCTTCTGTACACACACCATGAGATTATTTGTCTTGTCGCTCTAGCGTAGTAGGCGAGTGTCAGCAATATGTCTCGTGGTCTTATCGTGGCGTGTTTATCTTCTGCCGTTAGGTCAGATGATAGAAATGCCACTTACACACTTGGAGTAGCAGATTGACGGTGATAAACTTTAAACAGAACTTGATTAATTTTCACACACATTTATTAAAACAATAACAAGCATAAAAATAACTTAACTTGGTTCTGGATGCTATTTACAATTGACAATCTGAAGTTCCTTTGGTCTTGGTAAGTTAACCTTATTCTCACATATCTCTGATACTTGACAAAGTGTCTATTCATTTCTCTTCATGGCTATGTACAGGAATATGATAATCTTATTAGGCGCAGACTGAAACTTGGCTATAGACTAATGCAGACTAATGCAGACTAATGCAGACAAAGGCAGACTGACGTGTCGGAGGTCTGTACACTCATTATAATACCTCGAACATTCAGGTATCACTGCGCGAGTGTGATCCGCGAGGAGAAAAGGTTCTACGTTAGCAGCAATCTCATTGGCTGCATTACATATTAATACGCGGATCGGCGGGAACAGAATTTGGTCCGTCTCTAAGACAGCGTCATCTCGTAGTGCGGAGACGGACGAGCGCTGCGCCTGCGCTGTTGTGCTTAGCGGGGCGCGCTCTAGTGGGAAAGTTGTGTACGCACTGACTACGCGGAACTATGTACACAACACTATTCATTTTCGCTTACTTTTAAAACATAGTTGTCCTGCTCTCATTACTAAGCCTCTCTGCTTTGTGTGTACCTGCCTCAGGGTTGTAAAGTGCCACACTGTTTATTTCCATTATCTGTACCTCACTATCAGATAATCCATTAGCAATTGAGTGCAAAGTAATTGTTTCATCCTGAGCGCTGTGGCCAGTTGCAGTACTTCTTGCAGTGTATCGTCAAAGTCCTACTGGTTTGCAGCACATGATTTGGAAAATTGACTACTGAAATTAGATTGAAACACCCAAATACAAAAACAATCTGAGGTTCAGACAGACACACTAAGGAAATTGCCGATAAACGGCTGATTGCTTTTATCCAGGACTAGTGTTTCTGCTTTTAGCGTTATTCCTTCTTTTCCCATGAACTGCCGTCGTGGACTGAATTATACGTAGTAAGTACACTGTTGACTGAAACCAAATCACACGTAAGCAACATCATCCATTTAAGGTTATCAAGCCCACATACAACGGCACATAGGCCTATATAGATTTCTGCTGCGGGAACACAGAATTGCTACAAACGTAAGAGGAAATGTCACAGTACTGTATGCAATAACCGATAGCCTGACCATGTTTTTCTTGTAGGTGGCGTACCTTTCACGTGGTATGAATCTTCTGTACCGTAAGTTGGGTGAATAATCTTTGAACTATCTTGCTGTTAAGGTTGTTTCAGTGCACTGAAATTCCAGTAAATGAAGAGCAACGAGTGACTGCAGATCTACTGCCGTACTGGAAATTGGTATGGCATGAATAAATGTTAATTAAGGAAATTGGTTACTGTTCTTACTTATAAATCGAACACTGTACGATTTTAACTTTCCATCGATGCAAAAAAAAAAAAAATCATATTTCAGCTATTTTTCACATATATCAGGGAGTTTTTAGCTCTGAAAATATGAAAAACGTTGACACAAAATGAATATAAATTAATCTATATTGTTCCTCACTACACAATGTTTAGATCAGAATATCAGTGGGATTTACAGGTGAATACTGAAGTAAAGCAAGTAGTATCACTATTGAATTTAATCTCAGACAAGAATGAATAACATCAGCCAGAAAATCTCATGCTGAAAACAAGCTGTAATTTTGCAGCTGATATTCCATATCCTGAGAGTCAGAAAAAGAAAAAAAAAATATTGGACGAGGGCTGTTCGGAAACTAATGTCCGATAGGTTGCGAAATGACAACGACAGTGAAAATAAAAAAAAAAAAATTATTCGCAGCAGTAGCCGCCTATGCTTTCCACCATCAGTTCACGCTGGTCTGCCTGTCGTTGTTTCGTAGCCAGCGGTTCATGTGAGCAGAGATGAACAACGGAGGGAGCCAATTATGGGCTGTGTTGTGGGTGATCAAACATTTCCCATCGAAAACGCTGTAGGAGACTCTTCATTGCCCCTGCAGAAAGCGGCTGAAAATTGTCTTGAAAAAAGAAAGGCATGACATTTATGTTAGCGGGTAGCGTAGCTTCAGGCGAGATCTCTCACTAGATCAGCATACTTGGCGGAAGACACTATCGATTTAGGGGCATTTCTACGCGATCACTTTGCGCTCTGACTTGAAGAGAACTACTTGAAGCGATCGACAGGCACACTAAAGACACTGTCCAACACATCTGTGCAAAGTTCCATAAGATGTTCACAGTGGTTTCCATTTCGCGCCTAATCGGTCCTTACTTTCGGAATACGCCTCGTATCTGATAAACTGAACCCGCTGCCGATGTTGAAACGTTTCAGCATCAGTTCATTTCTTCTGTTTAAAATCTACATTTTACAAGTTTTGAGAATTAAAAGCGCACTGATGACCCTAATTTTTCTCATAAGTATGTTAGAGCGTTTCACCACAGGTTGAAATTAAAATTCGTATATTACGTTCGTAATTGTGAAGAAACACCATCAGAGTGTAGGACCGAAAAAATAATGAAGTAAGTGGTGTTCTTTAACGCAGATCTCCCTTTTAAGCATCGCTCACACCATTATTTCCACCCTCCTTCTCTCTGTCTCTCGTCCTCCCTTTTTTTTTATGTCTCTCTCTGAACATCGGCGTGTGTGTGTGTGTAATTTCTGTAAAACCTAATAAAACTCCGGCTTACTAACTTTGGCTCTACAATTGAGTAAGCACATGATGGAAAATCACAGGTATTACTTTTTTCAGGCTTAGTTTGCACGTTAATTTCACGCCACCAATTAGCACATTTACGTTTTCCCTATTTTGCGTATCTGATGGTCTTGGTGATGGCAAAAGAGCCCAATCTGTTACTTTCTTTGTTGGAAGTGGAATTAGCTTCACATTGATTTCACTGCATCGAACTTCCGTGCATAAACAAGAGTGGACGAAAATTGGCGCACACGTACGCCACAGCGCAGGTTCTACATACTAAGTGTACAAATACACTGCTGGCCACCGTAAATGCAACACCAAGAAAGACAAGAGGTAGCACAACAAAATTTATTTTGTAGATAACATGTTGACCAAGGATCAAATGATTACGTTTACAGACGTCTGTGACATGTGGTTCCTGCCAGAATCAGTAGCCAGAGTAGCCGCCATTGTTGGATATCACAGCTGCCACACGTCTCGGCATTGAGTCAAAGAGACGTTGGATGTGTTTCTGGGGTACAGCAGCCCAAGCAGCTTCCACACGTTGCCAAAGATCATCTGGTGTGGCAGCTGGGGATGTAATCTGGGTCACTCGTTGAGCAACCATGGACCACATGTTTTCTATCGGCGAAAGATCCGGAGAGCGAGCCGGCCAGGGAAGCACTTCAATCTGGTTATTGACGAAGAACCTTTGGACAATGCGTGCCACGTGTGGTCGCGCATTATCCTGTTGAAATATGGCTGTGGTCGAGCCCTGAAGGTAAGGAAGGACAACTGGCTCCAGCACCTCGGATATGTAGCGCCGGCTATTTAAAGTACCGGCAATGCGTACTAGAGGCGTGCGAGAGTAATATCCAATACCGCCCCATACCATAATACCCGGTGCAAGACCAGTGTGGCGGTGCATAATGCAGCTGTCCAGCATCCTCTCTCCACGGTGTCTCCACACTCGAATCCGACCATCGTGGTGCTGCAGACAGAAGCGTGCCTCGTCAGTAAAGACAACGTCATTCCATTCTGCCGTCCACATCCTTCTGTCATCACACCATTGGCAACGGAGACGTCTGTGGTTCTGCGTCAATGATAGACGAAGCAATGGACGTCTTGCGGACAGACCACTCTGCTGTAAACGGCGTCGAATGGTACGCGCAGACACTGGATGATGCGTTACAGACGCAATGTGCTGTGCTATGGTTCGGGATGTCACTGAGCGATCCGTCACTGCCATGCGCACAATATTCCTATCAGCACGTGCAGTGGTGCACCGAGGTGAATGCGATCGACCACGTCGGTCCGTCGTACCCTCCTGCATCCAACCGTCACATATCCGCATTACAGTTGTTTGGTTTCGTCCAACACGACTCTGTATGATAATCCACAATCTCGGTAAGCCACTATCCTTCCTCTGTCGAACTCCGATACTTGATCAAAAGATGTTCGCTGTTGTCTACGAGGCATAACTGATCGTCTTGTGAAACAATCACAAGGTAAACGTACGTGCCGAACGTACACTCGTCGAAATCGCCAAGCCTTAAATGGCGCTATGAGGTGGCGCCACAGGCGCGCGTGATGTGCGTCTGCGCTGAAATTCTAATCAGTTGCATATCTCATCGCTGCAAACCCATGGTGTAAATTTCACTTGATTCGGATGCTTCCTTCAGGGAGTTGCATTTACGGTGGCCACCAGTGTATATCACTAAAAAGGTTTCGTATTGTGCATATTTTCGTTATAAAATAGTCGTCAAAGAAAAGCAATTTGGAAACCTGCAATCATATGTAGAAGGAAGTATCTTGCCTCAAAACCGCGAAACGCGGTGCCCAGTACGTGCAGCGTATAGAGGTTTCGCTTTCGGGTCTGGCTGTATTTTTTTCTATTTTACTAATTATTATCTATCCATCAGTCCTGTTATACAGGGTGGTCCAATGATAGTGACCGGGCCAAATTTCTCACGAAATTAGTATGAAACGAAAAAACTACAAAGAACGAAACTCGTCTAGCTTGAAGGGGGAAGCCAGATGGCGCTATGGTTGGCCTGCTAGATGGCACTGCCACAGGTCAAACGGATAAGAACTGAGTTTTTTAAAATAGGAATGCCCCCTTTTTATTACATATTCGTGTAGTACGTAAAGAAATACGAATGTTTTAGTTGACCACTTTTTTCGCTTTGTGATAGATGGCTCTGCAATAGTCACAAACGTGTAAGTACGTGGTTGTTGTTGTTGTGGTCTTCAGTCCTGAGACTGGTTTGATGCAGCTCTCCATGCTACTCTATCCTGTGCAAGCTTTTTCATCTCCCAGTACCTACTGCAACCTACATCCTTCTGAATCTGCTTAGTGTATTCATCTCTTGGTCTCCCTCTACGATTTTTACCCTCCACGCTGCCCTCCAATACTAAATTGGTGATCCCTTGATGCCTCAGAACATGTCCTACCAACCGATCCCTTCTTCTGGTCAAGTTGTGCCACAAACTACTCTTCTCCCCAATCCTATTCAATACTTCCTCATTAGTTATGTGATCTACCCATCTAATCTTCAGCATTCTTCTGTAGCACCACATTTCGAATGCTTCTATTCTCTTCATGTCCAAACTATTTATCGTCCATGTTTCACTTCCATACATGGCTACACTCCATACGAATACTTTCAGAAATGACTTCCTGACACTTAAATCTATACTGGATGTTAACAAATTTCTCTTCTTCAGAAACGCTTTCCTTGCCATTGCCAACCTACATTTTATATCCTCTCTACTTCGACCATCATCAGTTATTTTGCTCCCCAAATAGCAAAACTCCTTTACTACTTTAAGTGCCTCATTTCCTAATCTAATTCCCTCAGCATCACCCGACTTAATTAGACTACATTCCATTATCCTTGTTTTGCTTTTGTTGATGTTCATCTTATATCCTCCTTTCAAGACACTGTCCATTCCATTCAACTGCTCTTCCAAGTCCTTTGCTGTCTCTGACAGAATTACAATGTCATCGGCGAACCTCAAAGTTTTTATTTCTTCTCCATGAATTTTAATACCTACTCCGAATTTTTCTTTTGTTTCCTTTACTGCTTGCTCAATATACAGATTGAACAACATCGGGGAGAGGCTAAAACCATGTCTTACTCCCTTCCCAACCACTGCTTCCCTTTCATGTCCCTCGACTCTTATAACTGCCATCTGTTTTCTGTACAAATTGTAAATAGCCTTTCGCTCCCTGTATTTTACCCCTGCCACCTTTAGAATTTGAAAGAGAGTATTCCAGTCAACATTGTCAAAAGCTTTCTCTAAGTCTACAAATGCTAGAAACGTAGGTTTGCCTTTCCTTAATCTTTCTTCTAAGACAAGTCGTAAGGTCAGTATTGCCTCACGTGTTCCAGTGTTTCTACGGAATCCAAACTGATCTTCCCCGAGGTTGGCTTCTACTAGTTTTTCCATTCGTCTGTAAAGAATTCGTGTTAGTATTTTGCAGCTGTGACTTATTAAGCTGATAGTTCGGTAATTTTCACATCTGTCAACACCTGCTTTCTTTGGGATTGGAATTATTATATTCTTCTTGAAGTCTGAGGGTATTTCGCCTGTTTCATACATCTTGCTCACCAGATGGTAGAGTTTTGTCAGGACTGGCTCTCCCACGGCCGTCAGTAGTTCCAATGGAATATTGTCTACTCCGGGGGCCTTGTTTCGACTCAGGTCTTTCAGTGCTCTGTCAAACTCTTCACGCAGTATCATATCTCCCATTTCATCTTCATCTACATCCTCTTCCATTTCCATAATATTGTCCTCAAGTACATCACCCTTGTATAGACCCTCTATATACTCCTTCCACCTTTCTGCTTTCCCTTCTTTGCTTAGAACTGGGTTTCCATCTGAGCTCTTGATATTCATGCAAGTCGTTCTGTTATCTCCAAAGGTCTCTTTAATTTTCCTGTAGGCGGTATCTATCTTACCCCTAGTGAGATAGGCCTCTACATCCTTACATTTGTCCTCTAGCCATCCCTGCTTAGCCATTTTGCACTTCCTGTCGATCTCATTTTTGAGACGTTTGTATTCCTTTTTTCCTGATTCACTTACTGCATTTTTATATTTTCTCCTTTCATCAATTAAATTCAATATTTCTTCTGTTACCCAAGGATTTCTGCTAGCCCTCGTCTTCTTACCTACTTGATCCTCTGCTGCCTTCACTACTTCATCCCTCAAAGCTACCCATTCTTCTTCTACTGTATTTCTTTCCCCCATTCCTGTCAATTGCTCCCTTATGCTCTCCCTGAATCTCTGTACAACCTCTGGTTCCTTTAGTTTATCCAGGTCCCATCTCCTTAAATTCCCACCTTTTTGCAGTTTCTTCAGTTTTAATCTACAGGTCATAACCAATAGATTGTGGTCAGAGTCCACATCTGTCCCTGGAAATGTCTTACAATTTAAAACCTGGTTCCTAAATCTCTGTCTTACCATTATATAATCTATCTGATACCTTTTAGTATCTCCAGGGTTCTTCCATGTATACAACCTTCTTTCATGATTCTTAAACCAAGTGTTAGTTATGATTATGTTGTGCTCTGCACAAAATTCGACCAGGCGGCTTCCTCTTTCATTTCTGTCCCCCAATCCATATTCACCTACTATGTTTCCTTCTCTCCCTTTTCCTACACTCGAATTCCAGTCACCCATGACTATTAAATTTTCGTCTCCCTTCACAATCTGAATAATTTCTTTTATTTCATCATACATTTCTTCAATTTCTTCGTCATCTGCAGAGCTAGTTGGCATATAAACTTGTACTACTGTAGTAGGCGTGGGCTTCGTATCTATCTTGGCCACAATAATGCGTTCACTATGCTGTTTGTAGTAGCTTACCCGCATTCCTATTTTCCTATTCATTATTAAACCTACTCCTGCATTACCCCTATTTGATTGTGTGTTTATAACCCTGTAGTCACCTGACCAGAAGTCTTGTTCCTCCTGCCACCGAACTTCACTAACTCCCACTATATCTAACTTCAACCTATCCATTTCCCTTTTTAAATTTTCTAACCTACCTGCCCGATTAAGGGATCTGACATTCCACGCTCCGATCCGTAGAACGCCAGTTTTCTTTCTCCTGATAACGACATCCTCTTGAGTAGTCCCCGCCCGGAGATCCGAATGGGGGACTATTTTACCTCCGGAATATTTTACCCAAGAGGACGCCATCATCATGTAATCATACAGTAAAGCTGCATGCCCTCGGGAAAAATTACGGCTGTAGATTCCCCTTGCTTTCAGCCGTTCGCAGTACCAGCACAGCAAGGCCGTTTTACGTGGTATCACGTAATATTCCTCCAGTGCGGATGGTATTTGCTTCGTGTTACATTACCCGTGTTAAAATGGACCGTTTACCAATTGCGGAAAAGGTCGATATCGTGTTGATGTATGGTTATTGTGTTCAAAATGCCCAACGGGCATGTGCTATGTATGCTGCTCGGTACCCTGCATGACATTATCCACGTGTCCGGACCGTTCGCCGGATAGTTGCGTTAGTTAAGGAAACAGGAAGTGTTCATCCACATGTGAAACGTCAACCACGACCGGCAACAAATGATGATGCCAAGTAGGTGTTTTAGCAGCTGTCGTGTCTAATCCGCACATCAGTAGCAGGCAAATTGCGCGAGAATCGGGAATCTCAAAAACGTCGGTGTTCAGAATGCTACATCAACATTGATCGCATCGGTACCACATTTCTATTTACCAGGAATTGCATGGCGACGACTTTGAACGTTGTGTACTGCTCTGCCACTGGGCACGAGAGAAATTACGGGACGATGAGAGATTTTCTGCACGCGTTCTATTTAGCAACTAAGCGTCATTCAGCAACAGCGGTAACGTAAACCGGCATAATATGCACTATTGGCCAACGGAAAATCCACGATGGCTGCGACAAGTGGAACATCAGTGACCTTGGTGGGTTAATGTATGGTGCGGCATTAAGGGAGGAAGGATAATTGGCCCCCATTTTATCGACGGCAATCTAAATTGTGCAATATATGCTGATTTCCTACGTAATGTTCTACCGATCTTACTACAAGATGTTTCACTGGATGAAAGAATGGCGATGTACTTCCAACATGTCGGATGTCCCGCACATAGCTCGCGTGCGGTTGAAGCGGTATTGAATAGTATATTTCATGACAGGTGGATTGGTCGACGAAGCACCATACCATGGCCCGCACGTTCACGTCCCCGGATATCTTTCTGTGGGGAAAGTTGAAGGATATTTGCTATCGTGATCCACCGACAACGCCTGACAACATGCGTCAGTGCATTCTCAATGCATGTGCGAACATTACGGAAGGCGAACTACTCGTTGTTGAGAGGAATGTCGTTACACGTATTGCCAAATGCATTGAGGTTGACGGACATCGTTTCGAGCATTTATTGCATTAATGTGGTATTTACAGGTAATCACGCTGTAACAGCATGCGTTCTCGGAAATGATAAGTTCACAAACGTACATGTATCACATTGGAACAACCGAAATAAAATGTTCAAACGTACCTACGTTCTGTATTTTAATTTGAAAAACCTACCTGTTACCAACTGTTCGTCTAAAATTGTGAGCCGTATGTTTGTGACTATTACAACGCCATCTATCACAAAGCGAAAAAAGTGGTCCAACTAAAACATTCATATTTCTTTACATACTATACGAATATGTAATATAAAATGCGGGTTCCTATTTTTAAAAAAACGCAGTTGATATCCGTTTGACCTATGGCAGCGCCATCTAGCGTGCCAACCATAGCGCCATCTGGTTTCCCCCTTCAAGCTAGACAAGTTTCGTTTTATCGTTTGACGCTTATTTCGTGAGATATTTGGCCGGGTCACGATCAGTGGACCATCCTGTATATACCGTTTCACTTTTTAAGAAATATTCATGACGGCTAGTGTCAGATATAACTGAATAAAAGGAAAGAAGTACTGATTATGGACGGGAAGACGTGGAGGGGGTGCAGTGCTTCGAAGAGAACAGAGTAAGCGTTTGACGGCAAAATGCGACCTGGGAAGTGCTATGATAAGATTGGGCTCTCATTTCTGCTTTAGTATTAAGACCTGCTGTACTGAAGTATAACGAGTAAGAAGCCTGATATCATATTACCCATCTGCAATTATACAATAAAACAAATACTGCTAGACCCACAATGGATGCTGGCAAGAAAACACATTTTTGAGGGAAACGCTGAAACAAATTTTAGGCGTCCGCATCTGGAACAAGCTACCCTGCACTTTTTACACGTTTCATTTGTATTCAAGGAAATGTTTCCTCTTAGAAAGTGAGGCATACATCTAATTACTTCTGACAGATAGTAAAGTAAATGTCGCCGTATTCCCTCAGGCACCCTTCTCACTTCTCAGTCAGTCACGTTGTTTTATCTCTCTCTCTCACCAATACTTGCGTTTTATCACGCTCATGTCCTTCTCCGCTCACAAGCATTGATGATGAAATAAACCTGTGTATCGTGTCTCTAGGTGAGGTAGGCAGAATCAATGCGGAAAAAAGTACTGTTGAAGTAAACTATAAAAGTGAGATAAATGGTGACGGAAGATAAGCAGGGGAAGTGAGAGAGAAGAAAGAATATTAATTAAAGTTTTGAAGGGAAAGAGAGTAAAAAGAAATCATTAACGAAGTTGCATTCTGATTTAAGTGGTTCAAATGTGTAAATGTTTTAAATTAACAATCGCCGATTCACGATGAGAAAAAGTAATTTGCCTCTACGGGGTTTCGTGTAAACTTTAGTAATTATCAAGTGTAAGATTCCAGGATTCCAGTAATATGAATGGAACAGTTTTATGGAGCTAATGACATATACAACTGTGGGCAGAGATATTATTGCGGTTGAAAGTATTGTCTGATAGAGTTACACGAGTTGTGGCGTTTATCATAACTGCAGAATATAAACCACGTGCATCATACCATTTATTAAACTGCAAAGTAACGACACGGGGACATGGGTTTAGCCCTCAGCTGTCGGTCACAGTTGTCCTGTGTTTGCCAGAATGAGAATTCTGCCCCCCGTCAAAATAATATTCGACTGCCTTTAATAAAGTTTCGACTCCTAGGAACTGCTGATACGGCGAAGAGGACTGGAAGTATGAGACCGGGTTCTTCACCATGTAGCTACGCGTCCTTTGTATTCATGAGTGTTACGGGGGTATAGAACACAGGACTGAGTTTCTGTGACGTTGAAGAGGATATAAATGAGGAAGAGATGGGAAATACGGTACTATCAGAAGGATTTGACCGACCTTTGAAAGATCTAGTCTCCTGGAGCAGACAAAAAAATTCCCTCAGAATCATTGAGATCGTTGAGACAACCAGCCATGACCAAAATATTCCACCTGGTGTTCAAGGTATGTGAGACAGCAAAAATATCCTCGTACTTCAAGAGAAAATGTAATATTTCTTATTTAGAAGAGGGCAGTGCTGACAGGTGTGAATTTTACCGATCGTTTTAATAAGTAACGCTAACAAAACACTGACACCAATTATTTGCGGATGAATGGAAAACTGCCGGAAGTTGATAGCAGGATAGAGCAGGGTGGGCTCTGGAGAAATACAGAAATATGTGAAGACACACTCACCTTAAAAGATCCATTGAAGCAGGGGAACATTTACAACAATTGTAGATTGAGAAAAAGCTTTGAACTATGTTGACCGGAAAATCCTCTTTTAAAATCTGAAGGTAATACACGGGGAGCGCAAGGCTATGTACAATTTGTAGAAAAACTGGGCTGCAGCTACAAGAGTCGGAAAACATGACAGGCAAGCTGTAGCTGAGAACTGAGTGTGGCATGGTCGTAGCCTAATCCTGATTTCATTCTGCACACGGAGAAAGTAGCAAATTAGCCAAACAAAAATTTAGGGAATGAGTTAAAGTTTAGAGAAAGAAAATAATCCCTTGAAGTTTGTCGATGTCATTGTAATTCTTTCAGGGACAGCAAAGGACTTAGAAGAGCAGCTATAGCTCTCTCCAATTGAAGGTGTCTACTATTTCTGGTTCGAAAATCGCAGAGTTTGTCTACGAAAATGGGCACCCATTTAATACGTACATTTCCTATTCTGTCCTTGTGTTAGTCATGTTGCCCATTTTGTAGTACACATAAATAAAAATTTCAAAGTCCATGGAAATATTACCCTCCTGGTCCTCAAGGCACATATAATCTCCTATTTTAATGAATTTATTTCTATGTTCCTAAATGCACAAATTAGTACAAAGTGTTTTTGTTTTTACTGAAATGTTACAGCTGGTATCGTATTTGATACCTGGGGACTCAACTGTTACATTATATCAAAAGAGAAAAACACGTGAAGTTCTTACTTTGCATATTTAAGCTTCACCTCTAACTACTATGGTTTACATATTGTGAAACTTCAAGAAACAGTTGCGTTCACTAGTGATGCATAAAAATATGTATTCTGTGCAGGGAATAAAGATGAGATCCTTACATCCTGTGGATTTACATTTGGACCTGACTTCTGGTGAAAATTTCTCATCTCTGGCACGTGTAAAGAGTTTGATGGGCTAGACTGAACTGGTGGCATCGCCTGAGGTACTCTCAGACGTATGAACTCTCGCTATCGATCATCCTCTTCTGAGCTGCTCTCATTTTCTTCAGCAGGCGTGTTTGTTCAAGTCAACGTAAGATGTCTTTAAAATTTTAATGTCGAAGGCACGATGTTTAGGCGTAAGTAGTTCAGTGTGCACCAATAAATTGATATGGATAAAAAACGTAGTTGCACTAAAGTCCCGAGGTATCATGGATGATACGTTGCCGAAAACTGTTCGTTAGTAGGGTCTATAGTAATATCACCTTCAAGCACAGTATATTGTATCATGTTAGTTCGAAGACCTTTTACAAACAAGATATAAAAACATTCAAAGTAATAACAATGGATATAGCTATTTAAATTGCCTTTGTTGTTCCACATGTCTCTGCAGTGCAAAATCCGCTATTAGTGAATCCGACTGCCATCTGCTGGAGTCGCTGAGAATGTCAAACAAGTGATAGACGGCAAGCGCATAACCTATAGCATAATCAACTCGCCAGCGTCAAATAACGACGAAATAAAAAATAAAAACTTGCTGTGTCATATATGGAACTAAAGGACGCAGGAGGTCATAAGGCAAAGGGAGAATGCCATATTTAGTCAAAATTTACAGAATCTTTGAGTACAATTATTAGGATTGGTTTATTTTTGACACTTACAGTCACAGACATACCTTCAACGATTCGTTTAAGATCATACCCAAATTGTTTCCATCTAATCTGTTCAAACTCTTCTAAGAATATTACCTTGTGGCTCAAGGCATTTTATTCACCAAATCCAAATTCCGAACAAGATATAAACACGTCTTGGCGACGAGACAAAACTTTTTCATTTAAACTACTCTTACTGATATTGGTATCACCGAAAACGCATAAGCACTGTTTTCTTACCTTGTTGGCCGGAAAGGCCTCCTTATACCAGCTAAGGGCTTTCTTAGTTCCCCTACTGTAAAGTAAATGACACAAAATCAAACAAACTCTCTCCTGAGAGAGCGAGCACCTCAGCAGGAAATATTTCTGTTAATTTCATAACAACGTCCCGGATTTCTTAGAAAATGAAACGATAGCAGAAGAAAATTGGGTACCAGAAGCTAACTGAGTACACTTCGTTACATAAGCTGGTGCCTCTACCAACCAAGCCACGCTGAGCTCCTACACCAGTTAATCAAGTATTTTAGTTATCATCTTCTGAACGCTTTAATCGCTGGTATGTTACTAGCTGACGTATAATTATGACCAACTGTACTAAGAACGAAGCGTTGTGATGAATCTTCGATGTGTCGTCACCTTAAAACGGTGTACTGTTGTAGCGTGTAGCTATAATACGAAAATAACTGAATACGAAAGTTCTTTAACCACATATATGCCATTTCGCTTCAGTTTATTACAACAGATCGTACCATTAAGGACGCATTTTCGAGAGAACATCAGTGTGCTGGTGCTTCGGAACAGCATATATTCAAGGGCGTAAGTTATCTTATAAAACAAAGAAAATATGGGGTGCAGCAGAAAACGACGAATACAATTTCAGCTTGTGACACACAGAGCCTTTTTGCTTCTTATTTGTTCAGTCTTTCGTAGTGCGTTGCCGAAATACTGAAGAACTTATTTTGTGTTTCATGCAGGGCAGTAGCTCTTCAACGACGAGCAAATCGTCTCAAGAGTGAGCAGCACTCGTTGGGGGATATAACGGAAAGCATGAGGATGTTGCACGTTGAAGAAAAAAGATGGTTCCTATCAAATTTAGAGGAGCACTCCGCCTTCAAGTCACAAGTGGTCCATTGGGACCATCCGACCATCGTGTCATCCTCAGGTGAGGGCGTGTGGTCAGCACACCGTTCTCCCGATCGTTATGATGGTTTTCTTTGACCTATTCGGTCGAGTAGCTCCTCAATTGGCATCACGAAGCAGAGTGCACCCCGAAAAATGGGAACAGTGCATGGCGGCCCGGATGGTCACCCATCCAGGTACCGGCCACGCCCAGCAGCGCTTAACTTTGGTGATCTGATAGGAACTGGTGTATCACTGCTGCAAGGCCGTTGCCAGATTTGGAGGAGGTGGAGATTTATTGTGCCTTGAAAGAAGATTGCGTCGGAGTTTCTAAAGGACATTTGCGGACAGACGTCATGGATATGCTCCTTAAGAAGCAGCCACCAACATATTTTACATAGTGACATAGGATTTACGTAATCTATTTGCGTTCAGACTGCAACGTGGAGGTAGTTTTAAGTTGGAATGGGTTAGAACCAGATAAGAATCTCTCAAAGATTTTATGACAGACAGTAGTATCGTTGGCGCTGAGCATTGGGCTTTAAGTAAATACCATCGTTCGTAGGTGATGGCAGCGGAGCTCGATTTGCAACTGTACCTCGGGAACGGTAGATGCACCGGCTTGCGATGTTTTATGTTTTATAGTTTGAGTTGACAATGCGCTTGTGCAGCTTGTTTTACGTTGAGACGAGGCCTACCGCCATAAAAAAGCTTTTAAGGTAGGATATAATTCAGGACGTCTGTAATCATGGCTTCACGTCAGTCAACAGGAGGTGACGTCACAAAAGTCGTACAGGTTCACGTCAACGTTAAGTAAGTCGTCCCGTGTGAGGATGACGCTAGGTGTTACTGAAGAAATGGAGCGACCCTGGCGGTTTTGTAGGCGCAGCGCAAATTTCGCGATCGCGAGTGCTTTCCAAAGCCCGCCTGCGTAAGTAGCAACGCCTCACATGGCCATTGCTCCGTGTGCCCCCGGGAGCCGCGTCTCCGTAACGTAAACAGAGTGCGCAGGCAGAGAGAGTCATTTTCGCCGCCTGCTGATTAATGGCCCTCGGTAGTTTCCGGATAGAATATGATATGAAGTAAAATGGAAATGCCATGTGGATCGGGTCTCCCATCTGGTAGACCGCTCACCTGGTGCAAGTCTTTCGAGTTTACGCCACTTCCGCCACCTACGTGTCTATGAGGATGAAATGATGATGATAGGGACAACACAACACCTAGTCCCTCAGCGGAGATAATCTCCGACCCAGCCGGGAATCGAACCCGGACCGCTAGGTATGACATCCCGTCGCGCTGACCACTCAGCTACCAGGGGCGAACATGATATGAAGTGATGCTGAGTGAGGTGGTCAAGACTGCCAGTCTTGCTTGTGAGATGGAGGTGGAGCTCACCATCTGCAGCATTGTCGACAGAATCGGCTGTGGTCCTTTGGTAGAGAGGCGAGTGGAGGATCTGGATCAGAGGCTACGGAGGTTCTGCGACTGTGTAGGCTGCAGATTCCTCGAGTTGCACGATCGGGTGGCTGGTTTCCCGGTTGCGCTTAATAGGTCAATGATCGACTACACGCAGGAAGCGGCTACACGGTTATCAGAGGTTGTGTCGGATAGCAGGGGCTGTATGGAGGAGACTGGGCGGTTTTATAAGTTAAAGGGCCTCGGGAAACTACAGAAAGACGGTCAGTCTGAAAAGATGCAGGGTAAACACAGGAAGGTAGACCTAGCGACAATTGCTATTGTAGTTACGAATTGTTGTAGCTGTGTTGGAAGAGAACCAGAGCTCAAAGCGCTAATAGAAAGCAAGGAAGCTCAAGTTGTTATAGGCGCGTAAAACTCTCTAAAGCCGGAAACAATTTCAGCTGACATTTTTGCAAAAGACCTAACCGTGTTCAGAAAGGAAAAACTAAATTAAGTTGGTGGTTTTAAAGGCACATTTTTAGCCATGGCATGTAAATCAATTTTTTTAAATCAGAGAACCCTGTTTAATAAAGCATGAAAGCCAATGTAAGTTATCTTGTGCGCGGTCGCTTGTGATCGCTGGTGAGACACAGAAAGAATGTCTAGTCTTTTGTTAATTACTTCATTTGTTATCTGTTATGGAATGAAGTCGAGGGAGAGCCTCGCGCGTTAGACTGGCCGCTCTAATTTAAACTCTTTAATTTTATAAAAAGTCACTGCGTACTACAGGGCGGATACTCGCGCATACTAGTAATTATATAAGGAAATTTCCACTACGCACGGACGAGATACCGACGTGCGGATAATCAATATATCACTAGTGATTAATATTGTATTCCCAATGTAAGTAGCATAGTGCACTTCAGTAATTATAGTTTTGATTAACGCTATTGTGATTTCATTATTTGTTTAATCCATGATCCAAAAATTTAAACATTATATGCAAACTGTATTTTCAGTATTTATCTGATTTTAGCGTAGGAATAACGTCGCCCACGAACCTCCTTCTTACGGCGACGAAATTCTCAAAGCATATGTCCGATGCCACCTTATCATGGTTTAAATATATTCACTGATTTTTAAATATTTCTATCCATCTCAATTCAGTTTAACAAAAATTATTAAAAAAACAAAATAATATAAATAATCACACACACACACACACACACACACACACACACACACACACACACATATATATATATATATATATATATATATATATATATATATATATATATGTGGTGTCACTGCCAGACACCACACTTGCTAGGTGGTAGCCTTTAAATCGGCCACGGTCCGTTAGTATACGTCGGACCCGCGTGTCGCCACTATCAGTGATTGCAGACCGAGCGCCGCCACACGGCAGGTCTAGAGAGACTTCCTAGCACACACCCCAGTTGTACAACCGACTTTGCTAGCGATGGTTCATTTGCCGAGACGATAGTTAGCATACCCTTCAGCTACGTCATTTGCTACGACCTAGCAAGGCGCCATTACCAGTTACTATTGACACTGTAATCATGTACCGTCAAGAGCGACGCTCATCATTAATGGATTAAAGTTAAGTATTCCACCAGCTACGTCCGTTTTTCTAAAGTCTAATTTCCTTGTCCTGTTCCAGACCTCACGCCAGCCTGCGTGAGCTAAAACGTGTGCCTTTCGGCTTCCTCTATTAACCTGGTGTTGGCTCTCCTGCCAACCCAAAACATTGGTGACGAGGCAACACCGCGTTCGTAACTATACTACCCTGATTTACTTGTGTAATGGCTTCGTCACCATCTCCAGGTGTACTGTCCGAATTTTATCGCTTACAGAATCAGCAGACGCAGGCCTTACTGGATGCCCTTGGACAGCATGGGGACAGCCAGGGTCAACGTGCAATGCAAAACGATGTGGCAGTCGTCGCTCCACCGATAACACAGCCACAACATGCAGTTGCACCAACTTTTCGTCCTTTTGATGCTGCACTGGAAAGCTGGACAGAGTGGTCACGCTAATTTGGATTCCATCTCGCCGCCCACAGAGTTCAAGGTAACGAGCGGCAGCCTTTTTTGTTATCCTCCATGGGTGTGCACACATACCGTGTGATAGTCAAATTATTTCCCTTACCCGACGTAGCAACTCTGTCCTACGACGAAATTTTGTCTGCATTAGATGCATATTTCAAAGAATCAGTCAATGTAGTTGCCAAACGGTACACCTTCTTTCGTACAAAACGTATGGCAGGTCAGACTAATCGGGAGTGGGTTGCAACCTTGCAAGGCCTTACTAGGGATTGTGCTTTTGATTGTCAATGTGGCCCCCCTTATTCATATACTATGGTGCATGATGCAATTGCATAGAACGTTTCTGATGTTCGTATACGGGAACAGATTTTGAAACTAGTCAATCCCTCTCTTCAACAAGTGATGGACATATTGGATCAGCAGGACCCACTTGACTTTGCTCAGGAATCATTTGAAACTTCGCCACCCGTGTGTCAGGTTAAACGGCCCGCCGGGCGAGCTGCACGGAACAGTAAACAGTCCTCGCGCCCGGCTGCGCCGCTGCCGACAGGCTCTCAGCCACGTGTACCGCACTGGCAAGCAAATGCAGTGCTAAAATCATGCTACTAGACATTTGCATGCGAATTGCCCATCACGCCACGCTATTTGCTTTTTCTGTAATAAAAAAGGACATGTTTAAAGTGCTTGCCAGAAAAAGCTCAGATCGGAAGATCACAACCATTCCAGGCCCTTTGCTTCACGCCGGAATCAGAATCGAACCAAGGATACTCAGGAGCACGACACTTCGCCCATGGAAATATAGTTCACGCCGCTACGCCCAGTGCCACTCTCTCTAACAGTGACTGTGTTCGTCCCACACATAGTGTGCGTCGACATCGCTGGCACTCCTGTCAAGTCGCAAGTGATTTTATACCAGCGTCAGTTCACACTGCAAGAGACAGTCGCTCTTGTCGTCAGCAGGACAGTAAACTTTTTGTGGACTTGGACATTAACGGCAAAGTGATACCATTCCAGCTCGATACCAGGGCTGCAGTTTCACTGATCAATCAAGACACTTACAAACTGCTGGGCACACCTCTGTTGCGTGCCGCAACTGTTAAGTTAACTAGCTATTCGGCTCACAAGATCCCTGTATTAGGACATTGCAGCCTTCTTGCAACATACAAGGGACAAACAAAACTTGTGTCATTTTATGTCCTTCGTTCTTCTTCTGCAGTGAACTTGTTTGGTTTCGATTTATTTCAGTTGTTTAACTTGTCTATAGTAAATCCGGTCCTATCAGTGAACCAGACTGTGTCTTCAGCCAGTGTTTCTCGTCTATGTGAAGAATATGCAGACATTTTTGCACCAGGCCTCAGTTGCGCCAAGAACTATAAAGCACATTTGGAACTGAAAGTAAACATGCAACCGAAATTTTTCAGAGCGCGCAATGTTCCCCACGCATTGCGTGATGAGGTTGCAAAAACATTACACGATTTGAAATCACAAGGTGTAATTGAACGTGTGCAGGCTTCTCTCTGGGCATCACCCTTAGTAATTTTGTCAAAACCTTCTGGAAAATTGAGACTTCAAGGCAACAGTGAATCCACAACTAGTGACTGCTGCTTTTCCTTTACCCCGCCCGGAAGATCTTTTTGACAAACTGTGCCCGGGTAAATATTTTTCGAAGTTGGACCTAGCAGATGCGTACTTGCAAATTCCGGTGGACGATGCATCCCAGCGCGTTTTGGTGGTTAACACGCATCTTGGTTTGTATCGATTCAAACAACTGCCATTCGGGTGTGCATCTGGCCCTGCATTGTTTCAGAAATATCTACAAACTGTTTGTGCATTGGTCCCTACTAAAGCAAACTATCTGGACGATATTGTGATCTCCAGACAGACGGGAGAAGAATATTTAGTCAATCTCAGAACATTATTTCAGGTCTTGCGACAAAATGGTCTTCACTTGCGGAAGGACAAATGTGTGTTTTTTGCTCATGACTTACCCTACCGCCAGCCAGTGTGGCCGTGCGGTTCTAGGCGCTTCAGTCTGGAACCACGTGTCCGCTACGGTCGTAGGTTCGAATCCTACCTCGGCCATGGATGTGTGTGATGTCCTTAGGTTACTTAGGTTTAAGTAGTTCTAAGTGCTAGGGGACTGATGACCTCAGATGTTAAGTCCCATAGCGCCCAGAGCCATTTGAACCATTTTGAACTTACCCTACCTGGGACATGTACTCAATGCCCAAGGCATACATCCCAGTCCAGAGCACCTCTGGGCCGTACAAGACGCCTTCGCCGCAGAATTTGAAGCAGCTACAGAGTGTGCTGGGAAAATTAAATTACTATAACAGTTATATCCCACACGCCTCTTCCATTTCAGCTCCGCTTCATCCCTTACGCCTTAAAGGTGTTCCGTTCGTCTGGACGACGGAATGCGAACGCGCCTTTCGCCAGTTGAAGTCGGCGTTGCTTTCCAATACTTGCCTTACGCCATTCGATCCCCGGAAGCCCCTTTTGGTGATGGTGGATGCATCGGATTTCGGGATCGGTGCTGTGCTTACGCACAAAGATGGTTCGCACTATCGCCAAACTGTTTGTGCATTGGTCCCTACTAAAGCAAACTATCTGGACGATATTGTGATCTCCGGACAGACGGGAGAAGAATATTTAGCCAATCTCAGAACATTATTTCAGGTCTTACCCTACCTGAGACATGTACTCAATGCCCAAGGCATACATCCCAGTCCAGAGCACCTCTGGGCC
Organism: Schistocerca serialis cubense; assembly: GCF_023864345.2. Taxonomy (NCBI): domain Eukaryota; kingdom Metazoa; phylum Arthropoda; class Insecta; order Orthoptera; family Acrididae; genus Schistocerca; species Schistocerca serialis. The sequence goes on along the minus strand of NC_064638.1, from coordinate 166,088,194 downwards.
GTACAAGACGCCTTCGCCGCAGAATTTGAATTGCTCTCGTCTGCGCAACGAAATTATTCACAGATCGAGAAAGAAGCATTGGCTCTCGTATTTGGTGTTACAAAGTTTCATGATTTCTTGTATAGTCGTCACTTTACCATCATCACAGACCACAAACCTTTGACATCGCTTTTTCATCCGACCAAGCCTGTACCTCCACGTACAGCGCAGAAATTCATTCGCTGGTCTATTTTCCTCTCGCAGTACCGCTACGATATCTTGTATCGGTCCACTGCTAAGCACGGAAACGCCGATGCGTTGTCCCGTTTGCCTGTTGCTGAGGATAGAGCATTCGATTCCTCCGAACTTGCTTGCATGTTCACTGATTCGGAAACCGATGATGTGGTCGAATCGTTTCCGATTGATTTTCGTCGTGTAGCTACAGCCACAGCTGCCGATCCTGTCCTTGTTACCGTTCTGCGTTTCGTTACTACTCAATGGCCCTTGTCAAAGTCACGGATCGGGGATCCGTTGGTTCGCCGATTTTTTGCTCACCAGGAGAGACTTTTTGTACGACGTGGTGTTTTGCTGTTGCGTTCTGATAATGATCAGTCCAGTGTCGTGGTTCCACGTTCGTTACAGTCCTCGTTCTTACAGCTTCTCCACCAAGGACATTGGTGTATAGTGAGAACGAAACAACTTGCTTGTCAGCACTGTACTTGGTTCGGAATCGATGCCGCGATTACGAATATGTGCTCTTCTTGCATGGTATGTGCCGAACAACAATCAGCACCACCGCGGAAATTCTTTGCATGACCAAAAGCCACTTCCCCTTGCCAACGCTTACACATCGATTTTGCTGGTCCATTCTGGAATGCTCGATGGTTGGTTGTGGTAGATTCATTCAGTAATTTTCCTTTTGTTGTCCGGATGTCTTCCACGACGTCATCTGACACCATCCAAGCGTTATCCACTATCTTTTGCATTGAAGGTCTTCCACAGTCTATTGTTTCCGACAATGGCGCACAATTCATGTCCGCAGAATTTCAGTCATTCTGCAAGGCCAATGGTATTCAACATCTGACATCCGCGCCGCTTTCGCCTCAGTCAAACGGTGCCGCTGAACGATTGGTCAGGACTTTAAGGTCACAGATGTTGAAGTTGAAAGAATCGCAATCTCGGGAGGACACGTTATTGCTCTTTTTGTCCACGTATCGCTCTCAGCCCCGAGATGATCGCTCGCTCGCTGAGTTGCTCCACGGTCGCCCTCATCGAACCTTGATGTCTTTGCTACATCCGCCGCATCAGGTTCCTGTGCAGCGGCAGACACCTGCTTTTGCTCCAGGCGACGGTGTGTACTATCGCCACTATCGAGGTTCACGGCTTTGGCTCGAAGGGCGTATTCTTCGCTGCTTCGGCCGCGCTATGTATCTGGTTTTGGGGGCCTCTTGTGAGGTGCGTCGGCATCTCAATCAGCTGCGCCTCTGTCGTCGCACGGGATCTGCCGCTTCCCGTCTGCTTTCAGCGACGGTGCCGTCCGGTCAGCGCCCTGGGGACCCATCTACTGGCTCGCCTCAGCCCCAGGTGTTACCGACGCTGCCTTCCATTTTGCTCCATGGCGACACGCCGCCGCCGCCGCCGTCTGTTCTCCCACCGGCGACGCCCGAAGAGGACGCGTCGCTGCAACCGCCGGGCGCATCCCTGGGTCAAGCGCCGCCGATCGCTTCCCGTGACCAGTTGTCCTCCGACATGGAACTCTTGCCCGCTCCGGACCATATGTCGTCTTCGCCCGTCGGGTGCCCCGGCCCGATGGAGGTCGACCCTTCGGCCCCTCCTGTCTCTCTACGGGCGCATACACCGCATGTTGGCGTGCACCCTGGAGCAGGTTTTCAGGCGTTACCTAGCTCCCCGCGGTCCGAATGAGAGGGTGCGGGTGGCACAGCCTCGCCTGTTGTTAGGCTCCCCACCTCGTCGCATACGTCAACATGGGGTCCTCCCCACGGCGGCCGGAAGCCTTATGCCACAACCGTATGCCGATTTGCAGGGGAGGAATGTGGTGTCACTCCCAGACACCACACTTGCTAGGTGATAGCCTTTAAATCGGCTGCGGTCCATTAGTATACGTCGGACCCGCGTGTCGCCACTATCAGTGATTGCAGACCGAGCGCCGCCACACGGCAGGTCTAGAGAGACTTCCTAGCACTCACCCCAGTTGTACAACCGACTTTGCTAGCGATGGTTCACTGACAAAATACGCTCTCATTTGCCGAGACGATAGTTAGCATAGCCTTCAGCTATGTCATTTGCTACGACCTAGCAAGGCGTCATTTCCAGTTAGTATTGATACTGTAATCATGTACCGTCAAGAGCGACGCTCATCATTAATAGATTAAAGTTAGGTATTCCACCAGCTACGTCCGTTTTTCTAAAGTCTAATTTCCTTGTCCTGTTCCAGACCTCACGCCAGCCAGCGTGAGCTAAAACGCGTGCCTTTCGGCTTCCTCTATTAACCAGGTGTTGGCTCTCCTGCCAACCCACAACAATATATATAATTATTCACATGGTGAAGTGTTTATTGCTGTCAAATGTAGTGTACCTTGTAGTGAAATTGGAGTAAACAGTTCCTGTGAGTTAGTATGTGTAGTGGTTTACTTCACAACCGGAATATATTAATAACTGATTCTTTTTACTGAACCCTTGATTCACATGATACGGTTGGTGAAAGGCTGAAAGACAATTTGAGTCTTATTTCAAATAGGTACCCTACTCATAGGATTACAGTTGCTGGTGTTTTCAATGTATGTCGAAATGTTGTCAAAAACACATGTCTAAAACCAGCGGTAGGCATAAAACGTCGCCCGAAATTATACTGAATGCTTTCTCAGAAAATTATTTTGACCATTTAGTTAATGAGCCCACACTAAGTGTAAATGTTTGGCAAAACGTACTTGACCTCTTAGCAACAAACAACCCTAGGGAAATAGGACCATCGTGACTGATACAAGGGTTAGTGAGCACAATGTTGTTGTAGCGACACTAAATTCTCTAACATCCAAATACACCAAAAATAAACGCAAATTACACCTGTAATGTTGTTGCATTAATTTGTTCTGTAAGCGGTGCTGATATTCAAGACCATAAAAGTGGGTTAAAAGCCGTGAGCTATCTGAGGAAGTTAACCTTCACCAGGTATCCAGTCTAGCTTACCAAATTCCCAACCAGACTAACATTAATTATAATCTTTTAGTACTCATCTTACGATAACCGGTGATATATATATATATATATATCACCGGTTATCGTAAGATGAGTACTAAAAGATTATAATTATATATATATATATATATATATATATATATATATATATATCACCGGTTATCGTAAGATGAGTACTAAAAGATTATAATTAATGTTAGTCTGGTTGGGAATTTGGTAAGCTAGACTGGATATATATATATATATATACAATATATATATATATACAATATATATATATATACAATATATATATATATATATACAATTTAAATAAAAAGAAATAAATCAGTTTATATTTGGACATTTATTTTAACATTGATCATTGTTCTGTTAAAATTTCAGCATATCAAACTTGATTCATAACTAAACTGGTGCCTTATTTAGGATTGTGAAAACTGTGAGTCTGTAATCTTACGGAACACATCAAATAGGAAGCCAAGATCGGGAGACTACATACAACACTGCATTCATAAAATAACACACGAAGAACGGTGAGACATATCCAAGAGGAAATTAACCACAACCAACCGGTTCAATTTTCACCCAAAGAAGTTACGTTCGTAGCGCAATCCTGTCCGTCATGAAATTACCACACACTGGTATACTAAATTCATACTAACTCTCTGTGAAATCTTCCCGAAAAGAATAGCTGAGGCTACTTTGATGCTTACACCACATGCTTCACGTGGTCAACTTGGTTTACACAATAATTTTGATAATTAAAATAAATTACATCGAAACGCAATTTACAAAAGAAAAACCTCGGTTACTATCGTCTTACTATTAACCTGATGGGTCAAACAATTGTATAAGCACGTGGTACTGGTCTCACAAAGTACACCCAACGTGGGTTGAACATAAAGAAAAATATTGTCAGGACGAGACGTTATAATCTCACGCACATTCACATTTAAGATTGATGATCTTAGTTAGAGTTACTGATCAACACGTGGTTGCACTTTACTCACAAAGTAGTGACAAAGCGGCTACCGGAAGATATTCTGAACTTCACACTCGAATTACACTGCGTTGCAATTTAAGATAACATTAGATATTTTAGAGCTAAAGGTGATTAAATTTTCAGTTACGCTGAACTTAAGAAATCCATTGTCCTACGGACTTAGCAGACACGCGCTTAGCCGGAGATCTTACCACTTCAGACGCTCGCTGCGGACAGACTGCCGTGGGACCCACCACGTTTCACTGCTCAGTCTCCTCCCAGGTAGTCAGAAACACCACAGCAAATTTAGAAGTGGAATGTATGCTGTAAATGACAACAGATTTAAGAAATTAACATGAAAGGAATCCAACAGAGAGCTTTCACACCTACTTAAAGAATCAGATAAAAATTCGCTTGACGCCTTTCTGAGAGACAGTCTCCACTCCTTCCGATCTGAGTAAATAAATATAGACCAGATGTCGTTTCAATTCAGAGAAATAGTACCGACAGCAGTTAGAGATACATCTTATCGAAATCAATAAGCGATGGTACTGATCCCCCTTGGTACACAAAACGGGTCAGAACACTGGTGCAGATGCCAAATTTAAAACAACGCAGAATCCCCTAGATAGGCGATGTTTTACAAAAGCTCGAAATTTAGAGTGAGCTTCAATGCGAGGTGCTTTTAAAGGTTTCCAAAACGAAATTCTGTCTCTAAATATGTCAGAAAACCCAAAGAGATTCTGGTCATACGTAAAATATGTCAGCGGCAGAGAATACTGATACAACAGCTCCACACTTAACAATCATATAAAATCGCTCGTTCATTGAAAGTTCCGCAATTAAACACTGGAAAGTCGCCTAAGTCACACCAATACTCAAGAAAGGAAATATGAGTAATGCGCTGAGTTATGGACCCATATCAATGTCTATGTGGAGTAGGATTTTGGAGGATATACTATACTCGAACATTGTAAGTTACCTCGAAGAAAACGATGTATTGAGTAATAGTCAGCACGGATTTCAAAAATCTTGTTCTTGTGAGAACAAGTAGCTCTTTACTCTCATGAAGTAGTGAGTGCTATCGGCAAGGGATATCAAACTGATTCCATACTTCTAGATTTCCACAAGGTTTTTGTCTCCGTTTATCGCAAGCGTATTCTAATCAAACTGCGTACCTATAGAGTATGGCCTCAGTTATGGGACTGAATTTGTGGTTTCGTGTCAGAAAGGTCACAGTTCGTAGCTACCGAATGAAAGTCATCGAGTAAAACAGAAGCAACATTTAGCGTTCGCCAAGGAAGTATTATAATGTGCCTTCTATTGTTCCTGATCTACATAAACGACATAGGAGACAATCTGAGCAGCCCTCTTAGATTTTTTGCAGATGATGCTGTCATTTACCGTCTTGTAAAGTCAACAGATGATCAAAACCAATTTCAAAACGATTTGAAGAAGTTATCTGTATGGCGCAAAAAGTGGCAGTTGATTCTAAATAATGAGAAGTGTGAAGTCATACACATGAGTACCAAAAGAAATACGCTAAACTTCAGTTACAGCATAAATCACACATATCTAAAGGCTGAAAATTCAAATAAGTAATTAGGGATTATAATTACGAATAACGTAATTTGGAAAGATGTTATGCGTAAAGAAAACCAAAGACTGCGATTTATTAACGGAGCATGTAGATAGTGCAACAGACCTACCTAAGATAAGTCCGTTTCTACCATCAGGCAAGGCTTGGCTGCAGCTGATGGTGACAAATTTTTGGGGCAGCAAAAGGCGGAAAAAATTAATTTCAAATCAACCAGTGAAAAATGAGTAAAGGAGGAGAAAAAATGAAAAAGAGGAAAATTCAAAACCATACGGAACAGCTACTAAATAAGTCTTCACTTACTTTGACGAAAGAAAACACACACATTAGCCCCGCCTACCTCAAAACTAAAGCAGTCGCTACTGAGTATGAAACAAACAAACATTCTTGCAATTAAATAAAGTAAGTGAGTAATTGCAAATATGATTGCACAGGTGGATTCTGTTGAGTTCTACTTGAAAATGATCAGCGCATCTTAGTATTTCAGTTATTTTGGCTACTGTCAAAAATTGAGGACAAAAAATAAGAAATGCCGGTCATTTGTTGCCCTCAATCAGTTTTGAAGAAAGTGACCTTGGAGATATGCTCCTCAGTTTGGTCCAAAGGAACTAAACGTGTAAAATAAAAATAAAGTTGAAGACAAAGCATGAAATGGGGACTGTTCCCAGGAACTGAGGATGTCTGATCCACCTTAGTATAATGATCAATAGTGAAATGGCAGATTTGCACTCTTTTGCCATTTGGATGATGGTGGCGGTCGATGGGGAGGGGATATGGTAGTGGAAAAGAGTGGGCGTCATTTTTTCATTCTCGCCTAGAGCAGTAGAACACCTAGCAACGGCCCTGACTAAAGAGACTACTTACACTACACGTGTCCATCCTCTTGTGGAGTATTGGCGTGCAGTGTGGGATCTTTTGTGTTGGCAGGAGAGCCAACACCGTGTTACGAATGAAGGCCGAAATGCACGCGTTTTAGCTCACGCAGGCTGGCCTGAGGAGGGAAGAATTATACTGACGTGAGGTCTGGAACATGACAAGGAATGAGAATTCAGAAAGCGGACATAATTAGATTGCTACTTAACTTTAATCCATTAATGATGAACGTCGCTCTTGACGGTACATGATTCACAATATTATCTGTTCAGAATACGTAGTAATTATAGTAACTGAATATGGCACCTTGCTAGGCCGTAGCAAATGACGTAGCTGAAGGCTATGCTAAACTGTCATCTCTGCAAATGAGAGCGTATGTAGACAGTGAACCATCGCTAGCAAAGTCGGCTGCACAACTGGGGCGAGTGCTAGGGAGTCTCTCTAGATTAGACCTGCCGTGTTCAAATGGCTCTGAGCACTATGGGACTCAACTGCTGAGATCATTAGTCCCCTAGAACTTAGAACTAGTTAAACCTCACTAACCTAAGGACATCACAAACATCCATGCCCGAGGCAGGATTCGAACCTGCGACTGTATCGGTCCTGCGGCTCCAGACTGCAGCGCCTTTAACCGCACGGCCACTTCGGCCGGCTAGACCTGCCGTGTGGCGACGCTCGGTCTGCAATCATTGATAGTGGCGACACGTATACTAACGGACCGTGGCCGATTTAAAGGCTACCACCTAGCAATTGTGGTATCTGGCGCTGACACTACAGGATCTGCATCAGATGAGACTGATGGACGACAACGAAAAAAATCAAGGAAGTGTAGCTCGTGTTGTACTATCGCGACGTAGGGGACAGAGTACCATGGACATGGTACGTGCATTTGGGCGGCAACATTGAAACAATGGCGTTTTTCATTGCGGCAGAATCTTCTCGTGATAATCACCAACTTTCTCCTCCGATTGCGAAGATATTCTGTTGACGCCCGCCTACGTAGGAAGAAATGATCATCATGATAAAATAAGAGAAATCAGAGCCCGCACAGAAAGATTTAAGTGCTAACTTTGCCCGAGCGCCGTTATAGATTGGAGAGGTAGAGAAATAGCCCCACCAGGCACTTAATTGCGAATAGCAGAGTAACCGTGTATATGCAGATGTGGACGAGTTCTCGTCCGTATAAAACGGCGGCTGACGTGGCTGGCGTGTGGAAGGCGCGGTGCCTCGCGGTGTGACGTGTGACGTAGCCAAGACACTGTGCGGCCTCCGCGATTGAGACGTGAGGCGGGACCGGAAGCGGGCAGCGCGCCAGCGCGTTCCCCGCGCGCCCACAGTCAGTGAGGACATCAGCAACGGTTGCGGTCGGGCGGGCTGCCCGCCCATTGTTCTCGCCGGTCGGTCCTGCTCGCCCGCGACGCTTCTGGGAAAACTGCGGTCGCGCTTTATTGCAGGGACTCCGTCGTGTCGCACGTATGGAGGTCTTCCATATTCGCGACCTGCTACGTAGTTCCCAGGAAAACCTTACACACGGCTGAGTAATACGGCGCTCCGTCCTGCTACAGGAGCCAGAGAGAGCGCTGTGGGTGGGCCGGAACTCTAGCAAGGGCGTCGTCACCAAGGCAGTGCCCAACTGACACCTCTGGCAATTTCATCCTTTCTATTTCAGCCGCCTCAGAGGTAGACTAATTCGTATGCCTCGTTTGCTCTTTTTGGATTTTTGAACTCCTCCTTCTGTGACAGACCATGTATATCTTTTTGTGTCTAGCCAAATATTTTTTGACGCCTTTTAGTCATCTATAGCTCTCAAAAATACTGTAAAAATATTGTGCCAAATTAATGCTAGTTTTACTACAGGGCGTTTCAAAAAGAAAGAGCAGATTTCAAACATTTATTTCTCAAAAACTACAAATGATAGAAACACAATTCCAACGGTCCTTCACTCAATATGAGTACCAAATGTTACACAACAAATATCAAAACTGTACCTCAATATGAGCACCATTTGTTACACGACAAATATCAAACCGGTCTCTCATTTCTTGCCACACACGACGCAACTGGTCTTTAGTTACCGAATTCACGGCCGCAACAATTCGATGTCGTACCTCTTGAAGAGTAGCGGGCATAGGTGGGACATAAACACAGTCCTTTATGTACCCCCACAAATAAAAATCGCAGGGAGTAAGGTCTGGTGACCTGGGAGGCCACAGACGATGACATTGATCTTGTGCTCCTGCTCTTCCAATCCACCGTCCTGGAATGGTGTTATTTAGGTACCGTCGTACAGGTTCAGAGAAGTGTGGTGGGGCGCCATCTTGCATGAAGATGAAGTGATTTGAATCTTCCTGAAGTTGAGGAAATAGCCAGTTTTCTAACATGTCCAGGTAAATGGTTCCTGTGATAGTTTTCTCCATGAAAAAGAAAGGTCCATAAACTTTGTTTACCGAAATTGCACAAAAGACGTTAACCTTTGGTGAGTCTCTTTCATGTTGAATAACGTCCCTCGGAGTTTCACTCGCCCAAATTCGTACGTTATGCCGATTAACTTTACCAGAAATGTGAAACGTTGATTCATCTGAAAAAATTAATCGTTCGGCAAAATTGTCCTCTTCCATGTCCTGTAGAATTGCAGTTGAAAATTCGAACCTTTTGTTGTGGTCGTCAGGACGCAATGCTTGCAATAACTGCAGTTTGTACGGCTTCATGTGCAGACGCTTACTCAGAACGCGCCATACCGTTGTTTTAGACATGTTTAGTTCGTGACTTGCCCGTGTCGTGGATTTTCTAGGGCTCCTTTCGTAAGCTGCACGGACACGCTCGACATTTTCATCCGATGTGCGTGGACGACCCGTGCTTTTTCGCTTGCAGATGCAACCATCTTCTACGAATCTGTGATGCCACTCATAAATTTGCTTATGACGAGGCGGCTGTTTGTTGAATTGACGGCGGAATGCACGTTGCACACCAACAATGGACTCTAACTTTGCAAATTGCAGCACACAAAATGATCGTTCCTGTGGTGTCGTCGCCATTTTCCTACAAACAAACGCCAGCGCCACTGCGGATTTGCATGGAACTTCTGCGCGGACCATTGAAAAACTTTGAACCTTTCTCTGACAAGAAACGTTTGAATTGTGTTTCTATCATTTGTAGTTTTTGAGAAATAAATGTTTGAAATCTGCTCTTTCTTTTTGAAACGCCCTGTATTTTAAGCCTATAAACTATAACATGGGCCACTTTTTATTTTCTTTCGGTAGCACGCCTGAAACTATAATGAGGTGACAAAGGTCAAGGAATACCTCGTAATATCGTGTCGGACATGCTTTTGCCCGGGGTAGTGCAGCGACTCGACGTGGCATGGACTCAACTAGTCGCTAAACGTCCACTTCAGAAATACTGAGCCTTTGCTAACTCTAAAGCCGTCCATAATAGGCAAAGTGTTGCCGGTCCAGGAGTTTGTGCTGGAGCTGACCACCTGGTTATGTCCGATAAATGTTCGGTGGCATTCACATCGGGCGATCAAGTTGGCGAAATCATTCGCTCGATTTGCCTAGAGTGTTCTTCAAACCAGTCGCGAACGATTTTCGCTCATTGGCCATTTGGCGCTTCGACATCCATAAAAGTTCCACCCTTTTTTGGGAACACGAAGTGCATCAATGCCAGGTAGCCGAATATAGCCACTTCCAGTCAATGACGGTTCACTTTGACCAGAGAATCCAGTCAAATCCAAGTAAACACAGACCACGCCTTTATCGAGCCACCACCAGCTTGCACAGTGCCTTGTTAATGACTTAGGTCTATGGATTTGGGTCTATGGATTCGTGGAGTCTGCGCCTCACTCGAACCCTACCATCAGCTCTTACCAATCGAAATTTGGACTCGCCTGACGATACCTCTGTTTTCCAGTCGTCTTGGGTCCAACCGATATGGTCACGAGCCCAGGAGAGGAGCTGTCGGCGATATGCTGTTAGCAAGGACACTCTAGTCGTTTGTCTTACGTCCCAAACTGATATCTGCGGTTATTTTAAGCAGTGTTGCTTGTCTGTCAGCACTGACAACTCTAAGAAATACCGCTGCTTTCGATCGTTAGGTGAAGTCCGTCCGCAATTACGTTGTCAGTGGTGGTAGGTAATACCTGAAATTTTGTATTCTCAGCAGACTTTTGATATTGCAGAGTTCGGAATATTAAATTCCCAAACGACTCCCGAAATGGAATGTCTCATGTGTCTAGCTCCACCTACCATTCAACTGTTTGTAATTCCCACCGCGCCGCCACTCTTTCGCGCGCCATGTATGAGTAGAGTGTATGTGAAACACAGCAGAATAAAATTTGTGATCAGCCTATCAAATTTCAATGTCTTTGAACTTATACAGCAGAGTCATCATCGCATTTTTCTGTTATTTAATCAGTTCGCCTTGTTCCTTCTTTATAAATATGTAAAATCTGTAATATGCGGGTGCTGAATTGGAAAGTTCTTCATTTTGCTTTCTAGTACCACTTCCAGCCTGCCACGTTGTATGACAAGATGCGAAGATTATTATTATTGTTTTTCGAGTCATCAGTTTTCTGAACGGTTTGACGCGATCCGCCTTGAATTCCTCTATTTTGCCAACCTCTTCATCTCAGAGTAGCACTTACAACTTACGTCCTCAATTATGTGCTTGACGTATTCCAATCTCTGTCTTCCTCTACAGTTTTTTGCCCTCTACAGCCACCTGTAGTACCATGGAAGTCATCCCCTGATGTCTTAACATATGCCTTAACATCCTGTCCCTTCTCCTTGTCAATCTCTTCCGCATGTTCCTTTCCTCTCCGATTTTGCGCAGAACCTCCCCATTCCTTATCAGTCCACCTAATTTTCAACATTCATCCGTAGTACCACATCTGAAGTCCTTCGATTGTCTTCTGTTCCGGTTTCCCTCATCCATGTTGCACTACTATACAATGTGTTCCTCCAAAGTTACATTTTCAGAAATTTCTTGTACAAATTAAGACCTATGTTTGACACTAGGGTCAGGAACGCCCTTTCTGCCAGTGCTAAGCTGCTTTCCGTGTCCTCCTTGCTGCGTCCGTCATTGGTTATTTTGCTGCCTAGGTAGCAGAATTCCTTAACTTCTACTTTGTGACCATCAAACCTGATGTTAAGTTTCTCGCTGTTTCCATTTCTGCTACTTCTCATTACTTTCGTCTCTCGTCGATTTACTCCCAGTCCATATTATGAACTTTAGATTGTTCATTCCATTCAGCGGATCATGTAATATTTCGTCACTTTCACTCAGGATAGCAATGTCATCAGCAATTCATATCATTGATATCCTTACACTCTGAATTCTAATTCCACTTCTAAACTTTTCTTTTATTTCCATTATTGCTTCTTAGATTGGACAGTGGGGAGCGGAAGACTACATCCCTTACACTGTAACACCCCACCCATCACTTATCTGGTTTTGGCGTGTGTTCACCCCAGCTAATTGACTAACAGGTCAACAGAAAGTGCAAAATTCCCGCAATATTGGATAACGCAAAGAAAGTAATAAGGCCCTGTGACTCCTGATTGAACAGCAGTGGCAGTGTTGACATTAATTGATTCATAACTGATCACTTTTAATTAAAAGGGGGTGCACATTGATTTTTTATTCAGCTATTGAACACCCGTGGTCTAGGGGTAGATTCCTTGATTCATAATCAAAACGTCTTCGGCCCTGGGTTCGATCCCCGCCCCTGTCTAAATTTTGATAAATAATCAGCATTGGCGGACGAAGACTTCCGGCATAAGAAGTCAGCCTCATTCTGCCAACGGCCTTGCCAAAGAGGGCGGAGGAGCGGATAGAGGTTCAGGGCACTCTCTTGTCCTAGGGGTGGGAAATTGCCCCTATAGGCGGAAGAATCAGCAAGGATCAACGACATGAGGATGCAGAAGGCAATGGAAACCACTGTATTAAAGACACGTAACGTATATCCACAGGACATGTGGCCTGTAATTGAAGAAGTGTCATGATGATCTCTCCATTGGCAAAAGATTCCGGAATAGTCCCCCATTCGGATCTCTGGGAGGGGACTGCCAAGGGGGAGGTTACCATGAGAAAAAGATTGAATAATCAACGAAAGGATAACGTTCTACGAGTCGGGGCGTGGAATGCCAGAAGCTTGAACGTGGTAGGAAAACTAGAAAATCTGAAAAGGTAAATGAAAAGGCTCAATCTAGTTATAGTAGGGGTCAGTGAAGTGAAGTGGAAGGAAGACAAGGATTTCTGGTCAGATGAGTATCGGGTAATATCAACAACAGCAGAAAATGGTATGACAGGTGTAGGATTCGTTATGAATAGGAAGGTAGAGCAGAGGGTGTGTTACTGTGAACAGTTCAGTGACCGGGTTGTTCTAATCAGAATCGACAGCAGACCAACACCGACAACGATAGTTCAGGTATACATGCCGACGTCGCAAACTGAAGATGAACTGATAGAGAAAGTGTATGAGGATATTAAAATGGTAATGCAGTATGTAAAGGGGGACGAAAATCTAATAGTCATGGGCGACTGGAATGCAGTTTGTAAGTAGGCTGTTTCTGCTTTCTTATTGGTAACGCCATGTAGCGCTCTGTATGAAAATCACTGGCTGTGCTGTGTGCAGTCTGTGGCTAGTTTGCATTGTTGTCTGCCATTGTAGTGTTGGGCAGCTGGATGTTAACAGCGCGTAGCGTTGCGCAGTTGGAGGTGAGCCGTCAGCAGTGGTGGTTGTGGGGAGAGAAATGGCGGAGTTTTGAAATTTGTAAGACTGGATGTCATGAACTGCTATGTATATTATGATTTTTCAACACTGTTAAGGTAAATACATTGTTTCTTCTGTATTAAAATCTTTCATTTGCTAACTATGCCTACCAGTAGTTAGTGCCTTCCATAGTTTGAATCTTTTATTTAGCTGGCAGAAGTTGCGCTCGCTGTATTGCAGTAGTTCGAGTAACGAAGATTTTTGTGAGGAAAGTGATTTGTGAAAAGTATAGTTTAATGTTAGTCAGGGCCATTCTTTTGTAGGGATTATTGAAAGTCAGATAGCGTTGCGCTAAAAATATTGTGTGTCAGTTTAAGGACAGTCATGTAAAAATTTTCTAAGGGCACGTTTCATATGTCGACCCTTAGCCGAGGATCCCTCACTGGAATCTTCTGATTTTTTTCTTGTAGTTTGTGTAACTAGTGTAGCTATTGTTTATTGCTGGCGCGTAATTGTAGAGAGAATCTCCTTTGTAGTGGCAGTCTTTCATTGTTGTTGTGGCATGCATGTAGATTTGCACCAAGTATTTTGCAGCTGCGCTTGCAATTAACTAGATATTATTTTCAGTGCTATGTTAATGTGTTTTCTTATTTTGCTCTTCAAATTGTGCTTTTCTGTTTTGTTGTCTGAAATATTGTGACAATAATGGCGTGTGAAAAACGTAATACTAGGCTCCAAAGTAAACTGAGAAATGACAGTAAAGACGAAAGCAGTGTGTTAGCGCCGCCGAGTAATGAATTAACTAATGTTCAAAGTAGTAATTTGGTAATTGTGCATAGGGAAATCGAGTGGGCAGCAAATAATGGCGTAGGCAGTGAAACAATTAGTGAATAGGGAAGCATTATCGATCGATCGGTCGGCAACAGCTCGCCTCAGGAATCCGAAATGACAGGACACAATTTTGCAAATACTGTAGATTCAGGTTTTGCGTCCTCACCGTTTTCTCAAATAAGTCAAGACACATTTTCTGCTTGTCAAAATGTGAATGTTGCCGGTGCAAATTCACTGCCGAAAAGCACTGAGGAACATGTTTCAGACACCAGTGCATTGTTATTTCAATTAATGCAACAAATGGGACAAAGGCTACAAAAGTTAGACAACGCTTGAACAAAATCAGAAACAAATGGGACAAAATCTTCAAAAGTTAGACACAATGGAACAACACCAGAGACAAACACAGCAATAGTTAGACGCAATGGAACAAAGTCTTCACATCACGCTTGAACAAATATGTGAAGATTTAACTACTGAGTTACATAAAATCGAATCGATATGTCAAAAAGTCTGTAATGACGTAAAAACACAAATTTGTGAGCATTTCCAACCTATTTTTTCGCGTCATGAAAACGCATTACAGAATCATGAAGCAGCCATAAAAGAACTGCGAACTATTGTACATTAAAATCATGAGACCTTGCAAGCTAAAACTGACTCAGTTGCATCTACCGATTCGATTACGCAACTTGCAAAAACTCAGGAAAACTTAAAGGACACAGTAGATACTCTGAAAATTGGTTCAGGAAGACACATGGAAGAAATTAGTTCATTATCAGAGAAAGTAAATGAACTTTCGGATCAGCTAAATAATTTATCTACGAAGGTAGATGATAATCTGAATGACACAAAACCGGTAGTCTTCAATGACACAGAAGAGTGCGAACAAATTAAGAAATTCAAACAAAATCAGAATCAAATTAATACGCAACACCAAAGAGAAATCCGGGAAGTACAAAACCAGCTGACACAGGTAATACAAGAACTACGTATTTCAGAGGACACTCGCGCCCCAATACGGGAAGAGGGACATGGAAATACGGACAGCCACAAAATAATAACACAGCGCATTTCGGAAATTATGAAAGAAATTAGCAAGGTGCACCGAATTTTGAAATGGAACCGCCGAAACGACGTAACAATGACCGATATACGACTCGCCGACATGATGATTTTGACTATAAGCTGTTCATTACTACATTTAAAACATTTAAGAATTCTGACAACGACATTCATCCACAAGCGTGGCTCCATCAATTCTCTCATTGTTTTCCTCCCAACTGGTCATTACAGCACAGATTAGAATTTATGTGTGGCTATTTAGAGAATGAACCAGCTGTAAGAATGCGATCGGTCGTTCACGATTGTCACAGTGAAGAAGAATTTTACCATGCCTTCCTCGCAGCAATTTGGTGTCAAGCTACACAAGAACGAGTAAAACATAGCCTCATAATGATGAAACGTTTCGAACAATCTGAATTTTGCAGTCTTGTGAAATATTTTGAAGACATGTTGCACAAGAATCAGTACCTGTCAAACCCATACAGTCCCTCAGAACTCATCCGCATTTGCTTAATCAAATTACCTGAACATTTACGACATATTATTTTGGCAAGACGTTGCAAAGACGACATTGAAGCTTTTCAGGGACTCTTACAAGAATTAGAAATTGACACTGACAATCGGGGAACGCGAAAACAGGAACACAACAATTACAGGTCACATCCGTCACAATTTCGCGATGAAAGAAATAATAACTGGAAACGACAAGGCTATTCTCACAACACAAATCGTGACCAAAACAGACACCACCCGTATGACAACCGTTGGCCGAGTAGTAATAATTACAGGGAAAGATCACCTCTCCATAGTAATGAATATGACACAGACAATCATAGAAACAGACAATATGGCAACCAGAACTATTATTATCACGGGAGACAGAATAACTTCAGACGCAACGGTCCACCATGCAGTGATAATTCAGGGAGAAATTTTCCACCACATGACCGACAGACAAGAAACTATGTAAACTACCGACAAAACGACAGACCTGAATTCCATCAGAACTGGCGAACTTCAAACAGGGCAGGGCCTTCTCGTCAGTGAATTTGTAGAAGTTAGGTCTCCTAATCCCAATAACGACGCACGCCAACAAAGAGACAGACAATTACTCGCACCGCAGGCCCCCACGTGCGCCGGCTGGCTAAGGGAAAAATAAGCATTCTTTACCGACGTATACCACATGATAATTGTGTTGAAGTTGAAACTCTGCGTACTAGGAAGAGTAAGGGTTTACACCACATTTCACATGTAAAACCGTTTATTGAAAGATAATCTACTTTTTAACTTTGTCTTTGCCATAAAACTTTTCACTTCACATTTCTAGTATGCATTGTCAGACTTAGAAACTGTTACCATGCAACAATGTTTGAAGTTAAATATCCAATCAAGAACCAAGAGAACTTTTTTAAACAGACATTACGAATGCATTGTTATAGTGAACAGACGTCACAGTGTTATTGTGTGTGTACATTCTTGCTTGTTAGTTGCACGAATATGTATAAGGCTTACATACTTAGAACATATACTGGTACTGCTAATGAGATTTTAATGCAACATTTTGGTTTACTTGAAAATACATTCTGGATTTAAAGTAATTTCTGTGAAATACCAGATGAAACAGTGGTTAGTTTATGTGACAGCTACATGATTTTATCACGACGCTACTAATGAGTGACAATTTACACTGTTGCTTTTGTGGTGTTTCTGTTTTATATCTGCACAGTTTTTCTGTATTATTCTGGAAAGTAAAACATGTTTTAGTATTAACTTTTGTGGTATAGCTACAATGAGACTGCCTTTTCCATAGCACAACAATATGTTACAGCACAGTACTTTCTTCATCACGGCAATAAGTGTAATAACTAAGATATATATACGCAAAGCATTTCACTTTTATTTATCATGAGGTAAGTACATTGGCTTCTGCAGAACTTAGCTTTCGGAGGACAATAACTACAACACTTCCACAGAGATTATCTTACAACAAGACGCACATTTAGCGCTACAGGACACGTATTTGAGTGATTAATTTTGTACTTAAATCATTTATTTTTAAAGATATTTAAAGTACAATGATACAAAGATTTTACGTGATACATTTCATTCCATTGCTGTAATCTGTAACACCTGAGGGTATAATTACATTAATCCTCAGGGGGTGCACGCCTACTTTGTGTCCCACGTGTTTCGCAAGCACAAGGAGTCCTATCTAATATAGTATTTGCTTATACAGCTTTACACATCGGTACCATATTTCTCTAACACATAAATTACACAGCTATCTGATTATTTAACAGAGAAACAAACATTTTTTTACTACATCAGTGACACATGTTTACGCAATTACACAGATGGATAACTTCACACTTATGAAATTGTATTTTGTCTGTAATTTGTGAACTGTTCATATTTTTTTGGAACCATTGTGATACTATGAGAGCTCTGAATAATGTATTTGGTATGTGATCATTATTTTTAAAGTATGTTGGAGGTAGATGACACTGTTGAAATGAGCAGAGGTTTTTTATTTAGGTTTTGACATTATTACAGAAAGCTACGACGTTTTCGAGATTTGACTGAGGTGTTATGATGTTATTATTACGATGACTATGTGTATTATGCTGTTGCGGTATGTTTATGATCAATAAGCTGATGCTATATGAGTTATTTGATTATGCTACATATCTGTTACGATGAAATATTGAAGAAGTGTCAACGAATAAGGTAACGAATAATGAGTAGTGGTTAGGGACTCTGATTTGTGGAAAAGGATGTTGGAAACCAAAAATCGTACTTTCAGAGTTACGAAATGTGTGTAAATGCGTGTATGTATCACAAGGCCGATGAAAATTTTTTGGACACTATTATATTTAAAGGATTTTGTTTCTACACATTTGTAATGCAAATTCTCGACCTGTGAAATTTTATATGAGACTGTCACTGTAGTGCAAACTGGTGTCGTAAATATTTCGGTAAGTAAGTTAAGTGACCACCTTCACGTAATGCTTTGTGGGTACCCAGCTGCGTGACAGACGCCTGGAAAAAAGCCATTAGTATGTGCCTTTCAGAGGCACAGGTGGAGAAGAAAAAAAAAAAAAGAGGCCATTATCCTCGCTATTGACATTCCTTTGTAGAAAGCATCGTAAATACGACACCCTCAAACTTGAAAACATGATTACACTGTAGAGTTCTTAATTTATGATATTTACTGAAATGAAATGATGAGAAACATTTCATGTTTATTGTCTTGCTAGTAGAAAGATTGTTTACTGCATTATGAAATGCCATATGGCTAGTGAATGACGTTTCACGCCTTGCTTTGCCTATTTTGTTTAATATCTAGTTTCTAGCTGCACTGCAGCATTGGTTAAAATAAAATTTTATAGATGTACTAATATAGATATTTTCTGTCTACAGATCCAGTAAATAATAATTTTGTGATACTTCCAAAAAAAATGAGGGAGCACAAAAAGACATTTCCCTTCACAGGAACTGCATACATAATTTTCTTTTCAAGTATTTTGTAATTTATTTCATAGAATAAGTTTTTGTGGTGCACCACTTTAATGACATAGACATTAAGATGTGAATAGACATTTCCCTTATCTTCATTGTTGTCTTTACTGTAATATTTTTCTGCTTGAGCTTTGTCATGTTTAGATATAAGTTATTGTATTTGCTGCTGCTGTTTGCTAGGCATAGTGCTACTAAATTTCACTTTGTATTACTCTGTTAAGCCAGTTTTACTACTGATTTATTTTCCTTGTTGCTGCACATTGGCTCATATTAGTTGTAATGTTGCATTTGCTTGGTAATTTAGATTTACTGTAGCTTGCTTTGAAAATTTCCATTTTTTTATTGCTGTTTGTATTAACTGTTTTGCACTGCTGCATTGCCTCATCCTTTAGTTTAGCATCTGAGCTCAGTAGATTTAAGTTAGCTTAAGAGGGGGTAGACTATATAAGAGAATGAGCTGCAATGCATTGGAAGAAATGCATTGAGAAGTTATACGAAAAAAGTATAGAAAGCAGATATAGATGGGACTTTTTGGAAATAATGAAGAACGAAGGGAGCTCTCCGAGAAGAAAAGAAAGTTTTGTTTGCAAAATACTGCAGTAAAACAAACCCTGTCCTTTCCTTGTGTTATCCCACTATGTGTTTGTGTACCCTTAGGTATTTGTGTTCTTCCTGTCTTTATGTGTTTATCTGATGAGAGTTACGTTGTATAATTTTTCTGATAATATGTTATTTACGTTGTAAAGATGCTTAGACATTATTTATTCTGTTTAATTTTAATGCTCACGTGTGAAGTTGATGTTTCAAAAGTTATTCTGATCTTTTATGTATTTACTTATGTCATAATTCCTGTAACACTGATGTATATGTTTATTTCTATTCTTTTGTAAAGCCCCTATTCCTACAAATGTTATCTGTATTGTTATGTTTTTAATGATGTATTCTGTATCTTTGTAATTGTATTCTTATGTTATAAAATTGTAATGGACACCAGTTCATCAGATTAAGTAACTTGTAAGTTACATTTCACTGCACACGTTTCTGTTGGTCATAGTATATGGACAATATGTGAGAAGTAGGGACTGTTAGTGTTTGCACATGTGTTAATAATTCAGCAAGGGACTGGATAACAGCATTGCTGGTTCCAAGGACAATTCCAAAAACTTTGTGAGTGCACAAGTGGTGGTTATGGACTTGCTATATTATCCACAAGACTCTTCAATGGTGATTGTGCACCTGCACAGTCACAACAGATGGCTGCTGGCCATCTCTACAAGGACTACAGTGGGTCTGCATCTTTGATGACCCACCAATACCATTATTTGTACATGGACTGCAGTGGGTCTGCACCTCTGGTGGCCCACCAATGCCACTATTTCTACAAGGACTGCAGTGGGTCTGCACCTCTAGTGGCCCACCAATACCGTAATCTCTACCACGACTACAGTGGGTCTGCTCTGTGATGACCGACCTACCAATATTCTTCAAAACGTCGAAAGACTCTGCTGTGGGTTTGCTCTGTTGTGGCCCATTACCTGTCAGCATGTCAAGAGTCAGGACTGTCTTTCCGTTCAAAGGACAACACTGCTTCTTCAAGACTGCATGGAAATCCACTACTTCCATGTGCATTGTCTTTTACTGCTCAGACTTTGAGAAAAGAAACGGCAGTTTTACTGTGATGATTGATCAGGACTGTCTTTATGGACTGTGAGAAAATATTAGCATTTGACCAACATTCTATCAATAAGTGTGTGCATTTGATTTCTTTGTTACTGTAATTGTGAAAAAATTTTTAACAAATATGTATTGGCCAGTGCCCAAGACAATTTGTAAAATTTTTTGTGGGGAGCGTGGGGGCTATGTAAGTAGGCTTTTCTGTTTTGTTATTGGTAACGCCACGTAGAGCTCTGTATGAAAATCACTGGCTGTGCTGTGTGGAGTCTGTGGCTAGTTTTCATTGTTGTCTCCCATTGTAGTGTTGGGCAGGTGGATGTTAACAGCGCGTAGCGTTGCGCAGTTGGAGGTGAGCCGCCAGCAGTGGTGGTTGTGGGGAGAGAAATGGCGGAATTTTGAAATTTGTAAGACTGGATGTCATGAACTGCTATGTATATTATGATTTTTCAACACTGTTAAGGTAAATGCATTGTTTGTTCTGTATTAAAATCTTTCATTTGCT
Organism: Schistocerca serialis cubense; assembly: GCF_023864345.2. Lineage (NCBI taxonomy): Eukaryota > Metazoa > Arthropoda > Insecta > Orthoptera > Acrididae > Schistocerca > Schistocerca serialis. Next base: position 166,067,244 of record NC_064638.1, on the reverse strand, counting down.
AACTATGCCTATCAGTAGTTAGTACCTTCCATAGTTTGAATCTTTTATTTAGCTGGCAGTAGTGGCGCTCGCTGTATTGCAGTAGTTCGAGTAACGAAGATTTTTGTGAGGAAAGTGATTTGTGAAAGGTATAGTTTAATGTTAGTCAGGGCCATTCTTTTGTAGGGATTATTGAAAGTCAGATAGCGTTGCGCTAAAAATATTGTGTGTCAGTTTAAGCTCAGTCTTGTATAATTGTTCTAAGGGGACGTTTCAAGTTGGAGGGGAAGGAGTAGAAGAAAAGGTTACAGGAGAATATGGGCTGCGGACTAGGAAGAAAGAGGAGAAAAACTAATTGAGTTCTGTAACAAGTTTCACCCCCCATGAACCATGGACTTTGCCGTTGGTGGGGAGGCTTGCATGCCTCAGCTATACAGATGGCTGTACCATAGGTGCAACCACAACGGAGGGGTATCTGTTGAGAGGCCAGACAAACATGTGGTTCTTGAAGAGGGGCAGCAGCCTTTTCAGTAGTTGCAGGGGCAACAGTCTGCGTGATTGACTGATTTGGCCTTGTAACGCTAACCAAAACAGCCTTGCTGTGCTGGTACTGCGAACGGCTGAAAGCAAGGGGAAACTACAGCCGTAATTTTTCCCAAGGGCATGCAGCTTTACTGTATGGTTAAATGATGAGGGCGTCCTCTTGGGTAGAATATACCGGAGGTAAAATAGTCCCCCCTTCAGATCTCTGGGCGGCGACTACTCAAGAGGACGTCGTTATCAGGAGAAAGAAAACTGGCGTTCTACGGATCGGAGGGTGGAATGTCAGATCCCTTAATCGGGCAGGTAGGTTAGAAAATGTAAAAGGGGAAATGGATCGGTTAAAGTTAGATATAGTGGGAATTAGTGAAATTCGGTGGCAGGAGGAACAAGACTTTTGGTCAGGTGAATACGGGGTTATAAATACAAAATCAAATAGGGGTAATGCAGGAGTAGGTTTAATAATGATTAAAACGATAGGTGTGCGGGTAAGCTACTATAAACAGCATAGTGAACGCATTATTGTGGCTAAGATAGACACGAAGCCCATGCCTACTACAGTAGTACAAGTTTATATGCCAGCTAGCTCTGCACAGGATGAAGAAATTGATTCCATGTATGATGAGATAAAAGAAATTATTCAGGTAGTGAAGGGAGATGAAAATTTAATAGTCATGGGTGACTGGAATTCGAGAGTAGGAAAAGGGAGAGAAGGAAACATATTAGGTGAATATGGATTGGGGTTAAAAAATGAAAGAGGAAGCCGCCTGGTAGAATTTTGCACAGAGTATAACTTAATCATAGCTAACACTTGGTTCAAGAATCATGAAAGAAGGTTGTATACATGGAAGAATCCTGGAGATACTAGTAGGTATCAGATAGATTATATAATGGTAAGACAGAGATTTAGGAACCAGGTTTTAAATTGTAAGACATTTCCAGGGGCAGATGTGGACTCTGACCACAATCTATTGGTTATGAACTGTAGATTAAAACTGAAGAAACTGCAAAAACGTGGGAACTTAAGGAGATGGGATCTGGATAAACTGAAAGAACCAGAGGTTGTACAGAGTTTCAGGAAGAGCATAAGGGAGCAATTGACAGGAATGGGGGAAAGAAATACAATAGAGGAAGAATGGGTAGCTCTGAGGGATGAAGTAGTGAAGACAGCAGAGGATCAAGTAGGTAAAAGGACGAGGGATAGTAGAAATGCTTGGGTAACAGAAGAAATATTGAATTTAATTGATGAAAGGAGAAAAAATAAAAATGCAGTAAATAAAACAGGCAAAAAAGAATACAAACGTCTCAAAAATGAGATCAACAGGAATTGCAAAATGGCTAAGCAGAGATGGCTAGAGGACAAATGTAAGAATCTAGAGGTTTATCTCACTAGGGGCAAAATAGATACTGTCTACAGGAAACTTAAAGAGACCTTTGGAGAAAAGAGAGCCACTGGTATGAATATCAAGAGCTCAGATGGAAACCCAGTTCTAAGCAAAGAAGGGAAAGCAGAAAGGTGGAAGGAGTATATAGAGGGTCTATATAAGGGCGATGAACTTGATTACAATATAATAGAAAAGGAAGAGGATGTAGATGAAGATGCAATGGGAGATACGATACTGCCTGATGAGTTTGACAGAGCTCTGAAAGACCTAAGTCGAAACAAGGCCCCGGGAGTAGACAACATTCAATTACAACTACAGATGGCCTTGGGAGAGCCAGTCCTGACAAAAGATGTATGAGACAGGCGAAATACCCTCAGACTTCAAGAAGAATATAATAATTCCAATCCCAAATTAAGCAGGTGTTGACAGATTTGAAAATTACCGAACTACTAGTTTAATAACTCACAGCTGCAAAATACTAACACGAATTCTTTACAGACGAATGGAAACACTGGTAGAAGCCGACCTCAGGGAAGATCTGTTTGGATTCTGTAGAAATGTTGGCAGTGCTGACCTTACGACTTATCTTAGAAGAAAGATTAAGGAAAGGCAAACCTACATTTCTAGCATTTGTAGACTTAGAGAAATCTTTTGACAATGTTCATTGGAATACTCTCTTTCACATTCTAAAGGTGGCAGGGGTAAAATACAGGGAGGGAAAGGCTATTTACAATATGTACAGAAACCATGTGTCAGTTATAAAAGTTGAGGGACATGAAAGGGAAGCAGTGGTTGGGAAGGGAGTGAGACAGGGTTGTAGCCTCTCCTCAATGTTATTCAATCTGTATATTGAGCAAGCAGTAAAGGAAACAAAAGAAAAATTCGGAGTAGGTACTAAAACCCATGGAGAAGAAATAAAAACTTTGAGGTTTGCTGATGATGTTGTAATTCTGTCAGAGACAGCAAAGGACTTGGAAGAGCAGTTGAACGGAATGGACAGTGTCTTGAAAGGTGGATATAAGATGAACATCAACAAAAACAAAACGAGGATAAAGGAATGTAGTCGAATTAAGTCGGGTGAGGCTGAGGGAATTAGATTAGGAAATGAGACACTTAAAGTAGTAAAGGAGTTTTGCTATTTGGGGAGCAAAATACCTGATGATGGTCGAAGCAGAGAGGATATAAAATGTAGACTGGCAATGGCAAGGAAAGCGTTTCTGAAGAAGAGAAATTTGTTAACATCGAGTATAGATTTAAGTGTCAGGAAGTCGTTTCTGAAAATATTTGTATGGAGTGTAGCAGTGTATGGAAGTGAAACATGGACGATAAATAGTTTAGACAAGAAAAGAATAGAAGCTTTCGACATGTGGTGCTACAGAAGAATGCTGAAGATTAGATGGGTAGATCACATAACTAATGAGGAGGTATTGAATAGAATTGGGGAAAAGAGGCGTTTGTGGCACAACTTGACAAGAAGAAGGGACCAGTTGGTAGCACATGTTCTGAGGCATCAGGGGATCACAAATTTAGCATTGGAGGGCGGTGTGGAGGGTAAAAATCGTAGAGGGAGACCAAGAGATGAATACACTAAGCAGATTCAGAAGGATGTGGCTGCAGTAGGTACTGGGAGATGAAGAAACTTGCACAGAATAGAGTAGCATGAAGAGCTGCATCAAACCAGTCTCAGGACTGAAGACCACAACAACAACAACAACAAGTTTCAGCTAGTAATAGCGAATACCCTGTTCAAGAATCACAAGAGGAGGAGGTGTACTTGGAAAAGGCTGGGAGATACGGGAAGATTTCAATTAGATTACATCATGGTCAGACAGAGATTCCGAAATCAGATACTGGATTGTAAGGCGTACCCAGGGGCAGGTATAGACTCAGATAACAATATAGTAGTGATGAAGAGTAGGCTGAAGTTCAAGACATTAGTCGGGGAGAATCAATACGCAAAGAAGTGGGATACGGAAGTACTAAGGAATGACGAGGTACGTTTGAAGTTCTCTAACGCTATAGATACAGCAATAAGGAATAGCGCAGTAGGCAGTACAGTTGAAGAGGAATGGACATCTCTAAAAAGGGCCATCACAGAAGTTGGGAAGGAAAACATAGGAACAGAGAAGGTAGCTGCGAAGAAACCATGGGTAACAGAAGAAATACTTCAGTTGATTGATGAAAGGAGGAAGTACAAACATGTTCCGGTAAAATAAGAATTACAGAAATACAAGTCGCTGAGGAATGAAATAAATAGGAAGTGCAGGGAAGCTAAGACGAAATGGCTGCAGGAAAAATGTGAAGCCATCGAAAAAGATATGATTGTCGGAAGGACAGACTCAGCATACAGGAAAGTCAAAACAACCTTTGATGACATTAAAAGCAACGGTGGTAACATTAAGAGTGCAACGGGAATTCCACTGTTAAATGCAGAGGAGAGGGCAGATAGGTTGAAAGAATACATTGAAAGCCTCTATGAGGGTGAAGATTTGTCTGATGTGATAGAAGAAGAAACAGGAGTCGATTTAGAAGAGATAGGGGATCCGGTATTAGAATCGGATTTTAAAAGAGCGTTGTAGAACTTACGGTCAAATAAGTCAGAAGGGATAGATAACATTCCATCAGAATTTCTAAAATCATTGGAGGAAGTGGCAACAAAATGATTATTCAGGTTGGTGTGTAGAATATACGAGTCTAGCGAAATACCATCTGACTTTCGGAAAAGCATCATCCACACAATTCCGAAGACGGCAAGAGCTGACAAGTGCGAGAATTATCGCACAATCAGCTTAACAGCTCATGCAGCGAAGCTGCTTACAGGATTAATATTATATAGAAGAATGGGAAAGAAAATTGAGAATGCGCTAGGTGACGATCAGTTTGGCTTTTGGAAAAGTAAAGGGACGAGAAAGGCAACTCTGACGTTACGGCTAATAATGGAAGCAAGGCTAAAGAAAAATCAAGACACTTTCATAGGATTTGTCGACCTGGAAAAAGCGTTCGACAATATAAAATGGTGCAAGCTGTTGGAGATTCTGAAAAAAGTAGGGGTAAGCTATAGGGAGAGACGGGTCATATACAATATGTACAACAACCAAGAGGGAATAATAAGAGTGCATGATCAAGAACGATGTGCTCGTATTAAGGAGGGTGTAAGACAAGGCTGTAGCCTTTCGCCCCTACTCTTCAATCTGTAGATAGAGGAAGCAATGATGAAATTAAAATACAAGGTGAAAGGATATCAATGAAACGATTCGCTGATGGCATTGCCATCCTGAGTGAAAGTGAAGAGGAATTAAATGATCTGCTGAACGGAACGAACAGTCTAATGAGTACACAGTATGGTTTGAGAGTAAATCGGAGAAAGAAGAAGGTAATGAAAAGTAGTAGAAATGAGAACAGCGAGAAACTTATTGATGATCACGAAGTCAATGAAGTTAAGGAATTCTGCTACCTTGGCAGTAAAATAACCAATGACGGACGGAGCAAGGAGGACATCAAAAGCAGACTCGCTATGGCAAAAAAGGCATTTCTGGCCAGGAGAAGTCTACTAATATCAAATACCGGCTTTAATTTGAGGAAGAAATTTCTGAGGATGTACGTCTGGAGTACAGCATTGTATGGTAGTGAAACATGGACTGTGGGAAACCCGGAACAGAAGAGAATCGAAGCATTTGAGATGTGGTGCTATAGACGAATGTTGAGAATTAGGTGGATTGATAAGGTAAGGAATGAGGAGGTTCTAGGCAGAATCGGAGAGGAAAGGAATATGTGGAAAACACCGATAAGGAGAAGTAACAGGATGATAGGACATCTGCTAAGACATGAGGGAATGACTTCCAAGGTACTAGGAGGAGCTGTAGAGGGCTAAAACTCTAGAGGAAGACAGAGATTGGAATACTGAAAGGTATCTGTTTGATTTCTTTCATGTTAATTTCTTAAATCTGTTGTCATTTGCGACATAAATTCCTCTTCTAAGTTTACTGTGGCGTTTCTGACTATCTGGGAGGAGACTGAGTAGTGGAACGTGTTACTTTACACATAAACAAGAACGATCTGTCACACTACTACACTTAAAACACAGTTTATATGTAATTCATGTCACACAGTCTCATACGGAACCTACATCAGCTTTCTTTTATATACTCTATATGATTAGATACTGTCATGCCCCTTCCCTTCTGTGTGAGAGGATAAGTGAGCAAATGTATTTCTAGTTGCATGCTTGAGGATAGCAAACAAGCCTGTCTGCTAGAGAACAGTAGGACCAACGTCGGAACAGGTAGCTACGCTTTCTAAAAGCAGAGAGGTTTCTATTCTTAGTATGGTCCCTTGTCATGTTGGTATAGGAAGCTGCCCCTCTGGCCACTTCCGTTTCGATTTGTGAGCCACCCTCAGGAAGGGACCAGGCCAGTCTGTCCGCAGCGAGCGTCTGAAGTGGTAAGATATCCAGCTAAGCGCATGTCTGCTAAGTCAGTAGCACAATGGATTTCTTAAGTTCAGCCTAACTGAAAATTTAATCACCTTTATTTCAGCTTTAGCTCTAAAATATATAATGTTATCTTAAATTGCAACACAGTGTGATTCGAGTGTACAGTTCAGAATATCTTCCAGTAGTAGCTTTGTCACTACTTTGTGAGTAAAGTGGAACCATGTGTTGATCAGTAACTCTAACTAAGATCATCAGTCTTAAATGCTAATGTGCGTGAGATTATAACGTCTCGTCTTGACAATATTTTTCAATATAGCAACTTTTCTGCATGTTCAACCCACGTGGGGTGTACTTTGTGAGACCAGTACCACGTGCTTATACAATTGTTTGACCCATCAGGTTAATAGTAAGACGTTAGTAACCAGTTCGAGGTTTTTCTTTAGTAAATTGCGTTTCGATGTAATTTATTTTAATTATCAAAATTATTGTGGAGTTACACTCTTTGTGTAAACCAAGTTGACCACGTGAAGCATGTGGTGTACGCAACAAACTAGCCTTCAGCTATTCTTTTCGGGAAGATTTCACAAAGAGTTAATATGAATTTAGTATACCAGTGTGTGGTAATTACATGACGGACAGGATTGTGCTACGAACGTAACTTCTTTGGGTGAAAATTGAATCGGTTGGTTGTGGTTAATTTCTTCTTGCATATGTTTCAACGTTCTTTGTGTGTTATTCTACGAATGCAGTGTTGTATGCAGTCTCCCAATCTTGGCTCCATATTTGATGTGTTCCGTAAGATTACAATCTCACACTTTCACAATCCTAAATAAGGCACCAGTTTAGTTATGAATCAAGTTTAATATGCTGAAATTTCAATGATCAATGTTAAAATAAATTTCCAAATATAAACCGATTTATTTCTTTTTATTTAAATTCTCTTTTTTATATATATATATATATCACCGGTTATCGTATGACTATTAAAAGATTATAATTAATGTTAGTCTGGTTGGGAATTTGGTTAGCTAGACAGGATACCTGGTGAAACAGTTGCGCAGTAATGCAAGGTTAACTTCCCCAGACAGCTCACAGCTTTTTACCCACTTTTATGGTCGTGAATAGCAGCACCGCTTGCAGAACAAATTAAAGCAAGAACATTACAAATGGCGACCCTGTTCTGTGATTCCGCTAGACTATGGAATCTCTGAAGCGTTAGATTGCGAGCGTTGTATAATCTTAAATTTTTTTCCCCCTACAGCGCTCAAACAACTTCTGCGTTGTTTCCGAGCAGTCTTTCAAAAGATTCACGGCATTGTTGAGCGACGTTGTGTTGTTTGTCTTGTTGTGTTGTCTATATTTGTTTGTTTTATATGTATGTGTTTTTTTTTCTCGCTTGTAAATTGCACTGACTTCGATCAAAGATATAAATTTGTTTTGCATGTGAAAAAGTGCATACTAGGTTGGGTACCTTTCGTGTGACTGTTGTAATTTTTGGGGGATGCGTTTATTCTGATTAGTGTGTTGCGTACCGGGTATAAATTTAACTAATGCAGACACGTAACCTAGCTAAAAGTAGGCGGTCCAACAACTTAAGCAACATGGACCAAGGGGGTAATTTGATTTCGAATATTAACACGTAGGACGGTTCCAAAAATGCAATGGGAAATACTTCAGACGAAATGCAAAACTGGACAAACGGGCTCACAGCAGAGCCAGAAATTAATTTGCCTCCTACTAACCAAATTGATTTGGCAGAACTCATGAAAGCCTTATTACAACAAAATAAAGAAAACGCAGAGAAACCAGAAAAATCGATCCGAGAACAAAAAGAACCATCTGAAAAATCGATCCGTGAGCTAGGCGAACAAATGACGCAGAAATCTGAAAAATCGATCTGTGAGCTAGGTGAACAAATGACGCAGAAATCTGAAAAATTGATACGCGAGCTAGGCGAACAAATAGACGAAAAACTAATCCAGCAGACAAATAAAGTAGACACAAAGAATAAACAATCTGGCAAGTGAAATAAAAAGCGATATTATGAAAGAATTAGGCTGAACATTTGAACAAATCGATGACCGTCTGCAAGCTTTAGAACAGGGCAAGCGGAGTCGCGATGCAGAATCGAAAGAGAGCGAACAGCTACTTAGGAATTTCCTGAGAGAAGAATGCCAAAGGGAACGCCAGCAGGTACTCTCGAGGGTCCGGGAGGCGGAAACGCATTGTCCCACGTCCGTTAGCAACACAGTAGCGGACAACAGTCAAGCGATTCACGCACTCGAACAGCAAGTAGAACAATTGAAGCAGACTGGAGCGGAAGACAACAGACAAATACATGATAAGTTTGCGGCATTAGCGGACATCGTAGGCACGATGAAGGTGACGGAGAGTGATAACAATACTCCACAGGTAGTGATCGCAGAGACCGAAGAAGTGCGTTCGCTTCTTAGATTTCAGAAGGGACAGTTCGAAGTGAACAGGCGGCACAAAGCTGTAACAGACGAATTACAAGAACGCGTGGCGGATCTGGAAAGCCGCCTTAGGTGTGATTCTGAACTCGCCAATAGCACTAAAAATAGCCATACGAACAGTGCAGAGAGGGACTCCGGCCACGATGGAGATTTTGACGACAGAGAAGAATGTATTTTGAGGGGCAGACATGAGAAAAATAGGAACATTCAAGGGCCTCGCCGGGAGAAAATGTGGGGATTTGATTTCAAACATTTCCTTACGGTGAGAAAGTTTGAGATATTTCGAAATTCGCAAAAAGGAATACATCCACGTGCATGGCTCAAGCAATTTGAGTTCTGTCTTCCCCCTGACTGGGCAAGTTCACATAAGATAGAATATATGTGTGGCTATTTGGAAGGCGAACCGGCGATTCGCATGAGGTCGGCAGCGCGTCACTGCAACTCCACTCGGGAGTTTCGACAAGCCTTTCTGTCCGCCTATTGGTCGGAAGCGGCACAAGATAGTGTCAAGCATGGCATAATTATGCTGCTAAATTTGAACCAGTCTGGTTTCGGCAGCCCAGCACCCCTATTCGACCACATGCTGCAGGTAAATCAATTTCTATACGACCCAAACGGGCCTGCGGAACTAATTAGGATATGCATCACCAAATTGCCGATGCACTTGCGCCACGTTATTCTTGCGGGACGATGCAAAGAGGACGTGGAAACGTTTAAGACACTTCTCCAAGAGTTGGAATATAATACAGCAGAATACCCACACAAAGTTATTACGGGGCACAGCAGCGCGATCGCAGTCGTGGCCGTAGTACTAATCAACGGCGTGACTGGTCGTTGCGACGCGAACGGAACAATAATCAGGACCGGCCGTATAGAAACTGGGGTAACAGTCGCGAACACAGGTGGTACAACGGTAAAGATCGAGGACGTGGACAGGATCGTGAACGCAACAGGTACAACAACCAGAATCGATACTACGATGAACACGCTGGGAATAGGATTGTAGGCGGAGCACCACATGATGTTGAAATTCGGCCGGCCAACCCTAGACATAATCCAGCAAATGGAAATGGACAAAACCGGCAATGACAAATGATCAGCGCAGAAGGCGCCCAATCGGAACAATTGAGCGACATCGCAAATAAGTACATAGGCTATATAGAGAGGACAGTGAGGAGTAGAGAGGACGGTGAGGAGAAAGAATTGATTAGTTTAAATTTGTGAAATATGCATTTTGAATAACATGTTGGTAAAAATAATGATAAAGATGTTTCTGTGTGATTGATTGAAGTGATGTTTGCGGTTCTTTTTTTCCTTGTGCAATTAGGATTTAGGTTGGTTCGAATGTGAAGATAAGGTTTCTTTGTGAACAAGTGAAATGCTGCTTATGGTTTTTTTTGTGTAAATTGAAAAGAGTCGCTCCTGAGAGAAGAAAGATCTGTTTTGAATTAATGCAAAACTCAGGGGAATATCCGATCTGTGGGTAATATGGGACTGGCAAACTGATTTATTTCTTTTTATTTAAATTCTCTTTTTTATATACATATCACCGGTTATCGTATGACTATTAATTGATTATAATTAATGTTAGTCTGGTTGGGAATTTGGTAAGCTAGACTGGATACCTGGTGAAACAGTTGCGCAGTAATGCAAGGTTAACTTCCCCAGACAGCTCACACCTTCTAACCCACTTTTATGGTCGTGAATAGCATCACCGCTTGCAGAACAAATTAAACCAACAACATTACAATACGTCAAGCAAATAATTGAGGACATAGGTTGCAAGTGCTACTCTTAGATGAAGAGCTTAGCACAGGAAAGGAATTCGTGGCGGGCCGCATCAAACCAGTCAGTAGACTGATGACCAAAAAAAAATTTAACACCAGATGCAAATGTTGAACATAAAATTAATTAAGAAAGTGACTTGGGATTTCAACTACTTGATTGACAACAGATGCAGTCGATTAGCACAAATTTATTTTAACTCCCGACCTTCAGTCTCCACATTACATGACTCTCCTATCAGGCAGTAGTAATAAATTGCGTTTACGTGGAGTAAAGCGCGATAAACCAAAGTTAATTCGTATCGACTGACCCAGTCAACTCTAAATACTTCCCTGGGATAAACTAGCCTCCAGTAAATCGTCGCGTTTCCACAAAGTTTTCATGTTATGTGAATTACTTTAAAACCAACACCCGACATTAATTATTCCAATACGTCCATACTATACCCTCTACAAGATGCATTGTGCGTTCTCAGTAATTTTTGTTCAGCCCTACTGTTCGCTCAACGTGAGTTTGGTGATCTTTAATGACTTCATGTAAGCGGCATAGTTCTTGCTATCTTACAACACCCATTATAATCCGAGCACTTCGTACTTGGTCGTCAACTCTTATTACTCCCTCTTGCCTCTTGTACGTATCGTATATTACGCATCTCTCCTTATAACTTACCCTTATTTTTCACCAAATGTAGAACGTCTTGCACCATTTTACACTTCGAACGCTTGTTCCAGATCGACTAATCCGATGAAAGTGCCTTGATTTTTCTTTAGTCTTGCTTCCATTATCAACCGCAACGTCAGAATTGCCTCTCTGGTGCCTTTACATTTTCTAAAGCCAAACTGATCATCATCTAGACATAGTTTTCTATTGCATTCTTCTGTACATTATTCTTTTCAGCAACTTGGATGCATGAACTGTTAAACTGGTTGTGCGATAATTCTCGCACTTGTTAGCTCTTGCAGTGTTCGGAATTGTGTGGATGATGTTTTTCCAAAAGTCAGATGTTATGTCCCCAGGTTCATACATTCTACACACCAACGTGAAAAGTCGTTTTGCTGCCATTCCCCCCAATGGTCAGACAAATTCTCATGTAGTTTTATCTATCCCTTCTGCCTTACTTGATCGTAAGTCCTCCAAAGCTTTCGTAAGTTTTGATTCTAATACTGGACTCCTATCTCTTCTATACCGACTCCTGTTTCTTCTTCTATCACATCAGACAAATTATACTCCTCGTAGAGGAGAATTCTTGTCGCACTCTTTAATGATACCACCTTTACTTTTCCTTTCGTCGAAAGCTGTTTTGACTTTGTTGCATGCCGAGTCAGTCCTACCGGCAATCGTTCCTTTTTCGATGTTTCATGCAGCCATTTTGTCTCAGCTTCCCTGAACTTTCTATTTGTTTAATTCGTCAGCGACTTGTATTTCTGTATTCCTGAATATCCCTGAACATTTATATAGTTCCTTCTTTTATCGACTGACTAAAGTATTTCTTGTGTTGCCCATGGTTTCTTCGCAGTTACCTTCTTTGTACCTACGCTTATCGTTTCAGTTTCTGTGACTGCCCTCTTTACAAATGTCCATTCCCCTTTAGCTGTACTGCCTATTGAGCTATCCCCTATTGCTGTAGTTATAGCCTTACCGAACTTAAAGCGTATCGCATCAGTCCATAGTACTTCTGTACTGCACTTCTTTGCACTGATGCTTCCTGACTAATCTCTTAAACTTCCACCTACGCATCACCACTACTACATTGCGATCTGGATCTATACTTGCTCGTGGCTACGCCTTACAATCCACTATCTGATTTCGGAACCACTGTCTGACCATGATGTATCTGACTGAAATATTCCCGTTTCACCCGGCCTGTTCCAAGTATACCTCATCCTCTTGTGATTCTTGAATTGACTATTCGCTATTACTAGCTGAAATTTATTACGGAATTCAATCAGTCTTTCTCCTCTCTCATTTATTGTCTTAAGTTCATATTCTCCTGTAACCTTTTCTTTTACTTCTTCCCTTGCAACTGCATTCCAGTCCCCCATGATTACCAGATTTTCATCTCCCTTTACGTACTGTATTACTCTTTCAATAACCTCATACGCTGTATCTATCTCTTCATCTTGCGACTTCAGTAGGTTTGCTGTTGTGTAACACCCCACTCGCTGCTTGTCCGACTTTTGCGTGAGTTCGCCCCTGGCAAACAACTTACAGAGAAATTGGGAGTGGAATTGTACGCAAAAATGAATAACGCTAGATTTAAATGTGGCCCTGTCACCCCTAATTAATCTGCGGTGGTAGTGTCGACGATAAATCACACCTATTTTTACTTCCAAACATGAACGATCACTTACACTTAGGGTGTTCAATGACATCCAACACATACACAAAAATAAAATAAAGCAAAAGTGTGAATTCAGGATCAACTACTGAAAGTAAAGGCTCTACTGAATCACCATAATTTTATTATAACCTTCAGATCAATGCTGAATATAACACAATGAACAATTTACAAATTATCCTCCTAACTGGCATTGGCAGTAACCGTGTTAAAATCGGTCCAAAACGCGATCTCTTATAACATACACTCCTGGAAATGGAAAAAAGAACACATTGACACCGGTGTGTCAGACCCACCATACTTGCTCCGGACACTGTGAGAGGGCTGTACAAGCAATGATCAAACGCACGGAACAGCGGACACACCAGGAACCGCGGTGTTGGCCGTCGAATGGCGCTAGCTGCGCAGCATTTGTGCACCGCCGCCGTCAGTGTCAGCCAGTTTGCCGTGGCATACGGAGCTCCATCGCAGTCTTTAACACTGGTAGCATGCTGCGACAGCGTGGACGTGAACCGTATGTGCAGTTGACGGACTTTGAGCGAGGGCGTATAGTGGGCATGCGGGAGGCCGGGTGGACGTACCGCCGAATTGCTCAACACGTGGGGCGTGAGGTCTCCACAGTACATCGATGTTGTCGCCAGTGGTCGGCGGAAGGTGCACGTGCCCGTCGACCTGGGACCGGACCGCAGCGACGCACGGATGCACGCCAAGACCGTAGGATCCTACGCAGTGCCGTAGGGGACCGCACCGCCACTTCCCAGCAAATTAGGGACACTGTTGCTCCTGGGGTATCGGCGAGGACCATTCGCAACCGTCTCCATGAAGCTGGGCTACGGTCCCGCACACCGTTAGGCCGTCTTCCGCTCACGCCCCAACATCGTGCAGCCCGCCTCCAGTGGTGTCGCGACAGGCGTGAATGGAGGGACGAATGGAGACGTGTCGTCTTCAGCGATGAGAGTCGCTTCTGCCTTGGTGCCAATGATGGTCGTATGCGTGTTTGGCGCCGTGCAGGTGAGCGCCACAATCAGGACTGCATACGACCGAGGCACACAGGGCCAACACCCGGCATCATGGTGTGGGGAGCGATCTCCTACACTGGCCGTACACCACTGGTGATCGTCGAGGGGACACTGAATAGTGCACGGTGCATCCAAACCGTCATCGAACCCATCGTTCTACCATTCCTAGACCGGCAAGGGAACTTGCTGTTCCAACAGGACAATGCACGTCCGTATGTATCCCGTGCCACCCGACGTGCTCTAGAACGTGTAAGTCAACTACCCTGGCCAGCAAGATCTCCGGATCTGTCCCCCATTGAGCATGTTTGGGACTGGATGAAGCGTCGTCTCACGCGGTCTGCACGTCCAGCACGAACGCTGGTCCAACTGAGGCGCCAGGTGGAAATGGCATGGCAAGCCGTTCCACAGGACTACATCCAGCATCTCTACGATCGTCTCCATGGGAGAATAGCAGCCTGCATTGCTGCGAAAGGTGGATATACACTGTACTAGTGCCGACATTGTGCATGCTCTGTTGCCTGTGTCTATGTGCCTGTGGTTCTGTCAGTGTGATCATGTGATGTATCTGACCCCAGGAATGTGTCAATAAAGTTTCCCCTTCCTGGGACAATGAATTGACGGTGTTCTTATTTCAATTTCCAGGATTGTATATACGAAGATCTACTACACTTCTAAGTATTGTGAAACCTCTGTGGAAACAGCTATTGCAATTGATCCATCTATTTAACGTTACTCCTAACACAGGCCGAAGCGAGAGCTATCTCACCGTAATATTCCTGTTGTAGCGGCGGTCTCCGACGGCGACAGCGCTGTCGGCATGTGGCGTCTCGGAAAGTACAATCCTACAGTATTCGAACACCAGACTGCTGTCTGTAAACTTCTCTAATTGCGACAATGTATCCGTCAGCAATGAGCTGGCGCAGCTAACGTCATCTCAGAACGAAAGACCGGAAGGGGAGACGACTTGGCTAACGTCCTCTCAGTACTAGAGCCCAGAACGGAAGACACGCCCGAGCGTACAGCAAGATCGCTCTTCACCTTTGTTTTCCCACCTCAACTTTTACCGAGCGAATCACATCACTAGAAGCTCTCAAACAACTGAGTTTGCCAGTGCCAACCAATGTACGGCCTGGGAATAGAACTCTTTTCCACAGTTCTTTTATTTCTACAAAATTTTACAAGCAAACGCCGCCCTCGCCGGCTGGGAAGAACCACAGCTGTGAACAATAACACGTTTACTGGGAGTTTTCTCCTAAGAGACCACCCGAGATTCCCCGTCGTAGCGAACACAGATTCTTGCATTGATAGTATGTTATTCGAAAGTTTGTTATTCGGAACTCCTGGCCTCTCTCACTTGAGTTACTCGAAGGCGTAAAATTAGTGGGACATGGGCGAGAGCATGCACAGGAATGCCGGTCCAGCTATCCACTGCTCAGTTTTGGTAAACACTTGAACCCCTGCAGCCGCATGTCCCTCAGAGGTTGGCGGCTGCTGTGGCCTCTCTAAACGGATTACAGAAATCCCCCAGTTCACCATTCATACCGTCAGGCTGTGGCCTTCGGCGGCTAGGCGGAGACGTAGCCGAGCTCTGTCTCGTGTACGACCTTTCCGTAAAGTCTTATAATTACAAAATCGCGTGCCGATGTGTTTCCACATCGATTTCCTACACCGTAATTTAGAGTATTACTCCAAAAAAACCTACAGTGTCACGTTAAATGGACTCATGTAAGGTACAAGGCCGTTGCCACCTTACAGTTGATTCTGTTAACAACAACAAATCTCTCACTTAATACTTCACAGTAACATACTCTCTAACCTTCCCTCCTGTTCATAACGAATCTTACGCCCATTATACCATTTTATGCTGCTGTTGATATTCCCCTACACTCCGCTGACCAGAAATCCTTGTCTTCTTTCCATTTCACTTCACTGACCCTTACTATATAGAGCCTGAGACTTTGCATTCCGCTTTTCAAATTTTCTAGCTTCGCAGCCACATACAGGCTTGCGACATTCCACACCATGACTCGTAGAATGTTCTCCTCTCGTTGGTTATTCAATTTATTTCTCATGGTCACGTTGGCAGGCCCCTCAGAAATCCGAACGGGGGACTATTCAGAATTCTTTTGCCAATGGAAAGATCATCATGACACTTTTTCTACAGTCCACATGTCACGTGGATACACCTATGTGTCTTTTATGCGGTGGTTTCCATTGCCTTCTGCATCCTCATGCCGTTGATCTTTGCTGATTCCGCTCATAACTTGCAAATGCAAGTCGGATTGCGAGAGTCGGTCTGGCCGTACGCGAGCAGGAGTGTTCTGCACGAAAGGGTAGTTCGCCAACAATGACGAGAACTTTTGTGTAGAAGAAGAAGAGTATGTGGACGAGCTGCTTGCACCGCCAATGTCTGAAGCAGATGAGGGGAAGATGTTCAACTTCGTGTGAATTTCTAAAGAACTAAACTACTCACATCATCGGTCCTTAGACTTCACACTACGTAATCTAACTTAAACTAACTTACGCTACGGACAACACGCACAGACGTATGCCCGAGGGACTCGATCCTCCGGCGGAAGGGTTCGCGCAGTCCGCGACATGGCTCCTCTAACGGCGCTGCTACTCCCCGCTGAGGTGACAGAAGGTATTGTAATATTTTGAAGCATAAATTCTTATGTAACATAATAGTAATTATTGAATTACAATTTCATTCAGTTGACGAACAGCAGCAACTCACTGTTCAGTCTGGACCCTCCACAAATCCTAACGCTTTACCTGGAGCTTCCACTGCACAAGAGCCCTCACCTGGACCAACTAGCACCTAAGGAACTTTGTCTAGGCCACCAGTAACCAAAATGCTCACATGACATCAGTACATCATACATCGATAGTTCACTACACCACTTATCTGTTTGCACCCGTGTTCTGTCACTAAATGTCTTCTTCTTTTCCAGAGGGAACGAGCGAGGTGGCGGAATGGTTAGGACACTGGACTCGCATTCGTTCGGACGACGGTTCATATCCGCGCCCAGCCATCCAGATATAGGTTTTCCGTGATTTCCATAAATTTCTCCAGGCAGATGCCGGGATGGTCCCTTCGAAGAACAAGACCGATTTCCTTCCCCATCCTTGACACACTCCGAGCTTGTGCCCGTCTCTAATGACCTCTATGTCGACGCGACGTTAAAACCCAATCTTTCTTCCTATCATATTCTTTTAAATCCTGGCTGGACTTGTTTCATGACCCATGTATATTACTTCGTGTAGATTTCATATTCATCTTTCTATTCAGCATCACGTACCTATTATTTTGTAAATACAATTTGTTAGTGTTTTCATCACACATGCTTTTACATCAATTTGTTAAAAACAACGTTTTTAAGCGTAATACACCTGAGGTGTAGTGCCGATGAGAGAGAGACAAGTGGGAGAGGTCGTTTTGGTGTAAGGCTTTGCTCCCTGCGTCATTATGAAAAAATTGAATGGGACGGACGTCTCTATATTAATGTGTAATGTACTTTCACGTAATGTAGGAGTTCTTATAAAAATGTATTTATTTCGGGTTGGAGGCTGTGGGAGTCGGCGTTTTTTGACGTTTTCGCAGAAGGGCCGACAAATAACTGCTTTTCAGCTCGCTCTAACGCCCATACCGATCGTCGGAAAATGAAACGTGACGAGTGAATTTAGTAGAAATATTTTTTTTACATAAATTTTGTACAGAGTGGTCATCTTCTAAAAATGTACAGTTCCCGAAATAAAAGCAAAAGACGGAAAAAAGTGCGAAAAATTGCGAAATTTTTTTTTTTTGCGTTTTTCATCGTGAACCCGACATCCTGCAATGCAAAAAACATGACATTCAGATTCAGCACCACAAAAATCATATAGAATTGCTTAAGGACAAAACTTCTGCGATTCTACTGCGGGAAAACCGACCTACTTGATTGGGCTGTTATTCGTTAAAGTTATGGTGCTCGATTTGCCGTTTGGTGTAATAAAGACGCGAAAACTTGGATTTCCATTCTGTTGAAGAACTGGCAAAGCCTGAAAAGGCGAAAAAAGCTTTGAGAAAATAAGTGGCTTCCTCAAAGGAAGAAATTCACCCATGCTTCGTTACTTAATAATCTGCTGTCCGACTTTTTCCGAAATTATTTAAGAATGGATGAAGAATGCTTCTATAAGTTGCTAAAGCCCCTGAAGCCACATTCTAAGAAAAAGAATCCTATACTGTGGAGAGAGAAACTGTAAGTAGCGAAGAGACGCTCGTAGTTATGTGAGTCCTATGTACTGAGCTGGGATTGCACACACTCCACTTAACATATTTCTCACCGTTGTCATAAGATGGGACATAATTTGTACGTGAACTCTTCGGTAGCTTACATTTTGAAGCTGTAGATGGCGTTGTTGTAGTTAACATCAAAGTACACTCCTGGAAATGGAAAAAAGAACACATTGACACCGGTGTGTCAGACCCACCATACTTGCTCCGGACACTGCGAGAGGGCTGTACAAGCAATGATCACACGCACGGCACAGCGGACACACCAGAAACCGCGGTGTTGGCCGTCGAATGGCGCTAGCTGCGCAGCATTTGTGCACCGCCGCCGTCAGTGTCAGCCAGTTTGCCGTGGCATACGGAGCTCCATCGCAGTCTTTAACACTGGTAGCATGCCGCGACAGCGTGGACGTGAACCGTATGTGCAGTTGACGGACTTTGAGTGAGGGCGTATAGTGGGCATGCGGGAGGCCGGGTGGACGTACCGCCGAATTGCTCAACACGTGGGGCGTGAGGTCTCCACAGTACATCGATGTTGTCGCCAGTGGTCGGCGGAAGGTGCACGTGCCCGTCGACCTGGGACCGGACCGCAGCGACGCACGGATGCACGCCAAGACCGTAGGATCCTACGCAGTGCCGTAGGGGACCGCACCGCCACTTCCCAGCAAATTAGGGATACTGTTGCTCCTGGGGTATCGGCGAGGACCATTCGCAAGCGTCTCCATGAAGCTGGGCTACGGTCCCGCACACCGTTAGGCCGTCTTCCGCTCACGCCCCAACATCGTGCAGCCCGCCTCCAGTGGTGTCGCGACAGGCGTGAAAGGAGGGACGAATGGAGACGTGTCGTCTTCAGCGATGAGAGTCGCTTCTGCCTTGGTGCCAATGATGGTCGTATGCGTGTTTGGCGCCGTGCAGGTGAGCGCCACAATCAGGACTGCATACGACCGAGGCACACAGGGCCAACACCCGGCATCATGGTGTGGGGAGCGATCTCCTACACTGGCCGCACACCACTGGTGATCGTCGAGGGGACACTGAATAGTGCACGGTACATCCAAACCGTCATCGAACCCATCGTTCTACCATTCCTAGACCGGCAAGGGAACTTGCTGTTCCAACAGGACAATGCGCGTCCGCATGTATCCCGTGCCAACCAACGTGCTCTAGAATGTGTAAGTCAACTACCCTGGCCAGCAAGATCTCCGGATCTGTCCCCCATTGAGCATGTTTGGGACTGGATGAAGCGTCGTCTCACGCGGTCTGCACGTCCAGCACGAACGCTGGTCCAACTGAGGCGCCAGGTGGAAATGGCATGGCAAGCCGTTCCACAGGACTACATTCAGCATCTCTACGATCGTCTCCATGGGAGAATAGCAGCCTGCATTGCTGCGAAAGGTGGATATACACTGTACTAGTGCCGACATTGTGCATGCTCTGTTGCCTGTGTCTATGTGCCTGTGGTTCTGTCAGTGTGATCATGTGATGTATCTGACCCCAGGAATTTGTCAATAAAGTTTCCCCTTCCTGGGACAATGAATTCACGGTGTTCTTATTTCAGTTTCCAGGAGTGTAGTTTCTAGTCTTGGAGGAAGACAGGCCCGTTTTTCGTCGCTGTGTTTTGTTAAACCTCATCACGGTAGTGGAGTCTTTCTGGGTGTCTATTTGTTTTTAAGAACATAATAAGCTGAAATTATAATATAAATTGCGTTGCATGTAGTCTATGAGTTGATTATTTATTACTCTACTGATCAGTAAGCCGTTTCCAACTATTATCATCTCAAAAAGTTGTAACTTAGAAAATTTGCCTGGTGTAAATAATATTCATCTAAATATTCAACTGAGTTTGTAAAGAAAATGTAACACAACTTCTAGTCCCTAAAAAGTCATCATCACAAAGCAGGTACACGGTATGTCCTAGATCTCAAGCTGGGAAAACTAAACATCGGCGTCTTACATGCAGTAACTCATGGCACTTAGAAAAAATTGTTCCAACATGCGAAATGTGATTCCATGATGAAGATGACACTGGGTGAACATATATTTTGATTCAATTATCACGCATAAGCAAACTATGTATTACAACTAAAATTAGGATTTTTTTCTCTTAAATTTTGGCAGTGTGAGTGTTACGTTTAAAAATTACAAAATTGTTCAAAACTTTATGAGAATGACGCTGTTATGTGAAAAATCAAAACTTTTTCTTCCTGTTGTATGTCGTCGAAGTTCATTTATAATCTTTTTTACCAATACTTTGAATAAGACTTTTTTCCCAAATAAGCAAATTTATATGGTAGTTACACATACCCCACCAAACTCATAACTTTAAATTAGTTGACCACAGAAACGAACAGTTAAGGTTTCTAGCTTCTGGCTGAACTTATCAAACACTCTAACTGTGCGATTACATCTCAACATTTAATGTCTAAAATGTGTAACGTTGTTTACAAGCGCTTCAGAAAATGCACTATGGTCAAACAACAGAAATTAAATGAATGATGCTCTTGTAGACTTTATGCATTTATTTACGCACATAGAATAAATTTTAAAAAATCTCATTGCAAATTAAAAGTAGAAAGGCTACAAATAGGGGACGAGCACATCATGTAATAAATACAGCAACAGATATATAAGATACATAGCGGAGAGCTTTTTGATCTTCTGAAGTCTTTTTGCACTTCTAACAACGAAGCAAGTATATTTTGTGACTATAAAAGCGTCAATTATCCGTATTTGGATTTTCAGGTTTCATTTCTAGTGCGTATCGATAGGGAATCTAATCCGAATTTTGGATTTTAGATTATATTTTCACACATCTTACATGTAGCTTAGATGAGAGGCAAGACGTTCATTCAATATTCTGCAGAAATGAGTGACTTTAAGCTACCATAATGATAATAATGCAACAAAAAACCGTTTTGTCTAAGCGTCTACGTATCATTTCAGATGCAACAATAGTGGGATGCACTTGGCGAAATTCACTTTCCAATTTCTTGACTCTTGTACGATACGTGTAGATTGTTCTCCTTTCTCGTAACACACTATACACAACCGGAAGTGAGTGTATCTCATAATGTTAACATACAGGAGACAGCGGTCAAAACTAGAAAGAAAGATACCATGTGAGTAAGTCGCGAAAGAAATATTTATAGAGATTTGAGTCATTGTGTCCTATGATAGCCGTTAGTGTTTTTAAACTACAAGATGTGGTCAATGTGTTTGCCACACATTCTTGCACACCCATACGCCAAAGATACAGAAATGATCGGCCTTATTGCGCATATACGATGGCTCCAAATTACCAGAGGGAGAAAAGTGGAATATGTCTTTCTTTATCAACATATAAAAGCCTCAAAAACGTTTCAGCTGCCGAAAGAAACTTCGGTTTATTCTGTGGGACTTATAAGTGTTCCTGAAGTCTTAAAATATGTAAGTTCGCTTTAGGTTTCTAGCGTCCTTATTCACTCCGATATAATGTCAGTTTTACAACCTCTAAATCATAAGAAGCGAAATTTCAAAACAAGCAACAAGATCATGTAAATCGTTTGGAAGTGCATCCAGTGTGAATTTTCATGAATTTCTCACTGCGGTATCATTCATGATGAATTAACCGGTATTTCTGCCGAAGAATCGACCTCTAAAATTTCACATTCTGAATTGTATCGTCTGACTACGCAGAAAGCCTTTGTGAGTGACAAGATAACTGAAAAATATCTGTTTTTCTCAGGGGAAGGTATCATGCCCGTGCTCAGACAGTTATTCCACGTACACTTTGGTTTCACTACTTTCGCCTACATATAGGGCTATTATCGACTACCTGCCTTATGGGGTTCTTCTGCTGCACCTCCACCGCATTAGAATTAATCTGACTCCACTCTATGACAGCTCTGATACTAAAGACGATGACATCAATCACATACTCTTTGCATGTGCAAACTGGAAGAGACGCAGACGTTGGTTTTCGTCACAGTGACGACGTCTGAAAGTAGTTTCTCAACACAGCCGTCACTCTTCCTGAATAATCGTGGGTGTAATGAAAAGCTATTTAGATTTTAACGAGCTGCCAACACAGATGGCGCTGGGAGCTATGTTAACAGTTGTTTTATGTTAATGTGTGCATTAGGTGTATTGCTACTTCAAGTGAGCTTTTGAACATCTGTATCGCATTTGCTTTTGATCTTGCGTACCTTCATTTGGCGTTATGTGGGAACACACAATGCAAGCATAAACATTGTCGAACATTTTGTGTGCAGGAGCTGCGATTTGGGGAGACGTAGTATTGCATGGGGATATTGACCTCCAAACTTCAGACCACGGTACACTCACTGGTCGACGCACACTCTACTCCTTTCCCTTTTGCGTCTTTTCAGACGTGCGTTCGGCACAGACTCAATTTTTGTAAATGACAGTAGACGACTACATAGAACAGCGCAGGTGGAGCAGTTCTTGGAACGAGACGATATTCAGCGAATGCTCTGGCTTACCTGTTCCCCCTACTTAATATCATTGAACACGAGTGGGGTGTGCTGGAGAGATGAACCGCAGCACGTCTACATACACTGAAGCGCCAAAGAAACTGGTATAGGCATGCGTATTCAAATACAGAGATATGTAAACAGGCAGAATACGGCGTTGCGGTTGGTAACGCCTATATAAGACAACAAGTGTCTGGCGCAGTTCTCAGATCGGTTACTGCTGCTACAATGGCAAGTTATCAAGATTTAAGTGAGATTGAACGTGATGTTGTAGTCGGCGCACGAGCGAAGGGACGCAGCATCTCCGAGGTAGCGATGAAGTGGGGATTTTCCCATTTCATGAGGATACCTTGAATATCAGGAATCCGGTAAAACATTAAATCTCCGACATCGCTGCGGCCATGAAAAGATCCTGCAAGAACGAGACCAACGGCGACTGAAGAGCATCATTCAATGTCACAGAAGTGCAACTCTTCCGCAAATTGCTGCAGACTTAAATGCAGGGCCGTCAATAAGCGTCGGTGTGCGAACCATTCAACGGAACATCATCGATACGGGCTTTCGGAGCAGAAGGCCCACTCGTGTACACTTGATGACTGCACGACAGAAAGCTTTGATTGGAAACATGTCGTCCGGTCGCACGAGTTGTAAGTAGGCTGTTTAGGTTTTTTTATTGGTAACGCTACCTCTGTATGAAAATCACTGGCTGTGCTGTGTGCAGTCTGTGGCTAGTTTGCATTGTTGTCTGCCATTGTAGTGTTAGGCAGCTGGCTGTGAACAGCGCGTAGCGTTGCGCAGTTGGAGGTGAGCCGCCAGCAGTGGTGGATGTGGGGAGAGAGATGGTGGAGTTTTGAAATTTGTCATGAACTGCTATATTTGTATATGATGATATCAAGGTAAATACATTGTTTGTTCTCTATTAATATCTTTCATTTGCTAACTATCCCTATCAGTAGTTAGTGCCTTCCATAGTTTGAATCTTTTATTTAGCTGGCAGTAGTGGCGCTCGCTGGATTGTAGTAGCTTGAGTAGCGAAGATTTTTGTG
Source organism: Schistocerca serialis cubense (assembly GCF_023864345.2). Classification (NCBI taxonomy): domain Eukaryota; kingdom Metazoa; phylum Arthropoda; class Insecta; order Orthoptera; family Acrididae; genus Schistocerca; species Schistocerca serialis. The sequence goes on along the minus strand of NC_064638.1, from coordinate 166,043,501 downwards.
AGGTAAGTGATTTCTGAAAGGTATAGGTTAATGTTAGTCAGGGCCATTCTTTTGTAGGGATTATTGAAAGTCAGACTGCGTTGCGCTAAAAAATATTGTATGTCAGTTTGAGCACAGTCGTTTGTAATTGTTCAAAGGGGACATTTCATATGTCGACCCTTAGCATAGGATACCTCACTGGAATCTTCTGATTTTTCTTGTAGTTTGTGTAATTGGTGTAGCTATTGTTTATTGGTAGCGCGTAATCATAGAGAGAATTTCCTTTGTAGTTGTAGTTTTTCATTGTTGTACAGTAAAACAGTTGTGGCATGCATGTAGATTTGCACCAAGTATTTCGCAGCTGCGCTGGCAATTAAGTAGACATTATTTCCATTGCTATGTTATTTTATTTTGCTCTTCAAATTGTGCTTTTCTGTGTTATCGTGTGAAATATTGTGACAATTATGGCGTGTGAAAAACGTAATACTAGGCTCCAAAGTAAACTGAGAAATGACAGTGAAGACGAAGGCAGTGTGTTAGCGCCGCAGAGTAATGAATTAACTAATGTTCAAAGTAGTAATTTGGTAATTGCGCATAGGGAAATGGAGCGGGCGGCAAACAATGGTGTAGACAGTGAAACAGGTAGTGAACAGGGAAGCGTTATCGATCGATTGGTCGGAATCAGCTCGCCTCAGGAATCGGGAATGACAGAACACAATATTGCAAATACTGCAGACTCAGGTTTTGGGTTCTCACCGTTTTCTCAAATGAGTCAAGACACATTTTCCGCTTGTCAAAATGTGAATGTTGCCGGTGCAGCTTCACTGCCGAAAAGCACTGAGGAACAAGTTTCAGACACCAGTGCATTGTTATTACAATTAATGCGACAAATGGGACAAAAGCTTGAAAAGTTAGACACAATGGAACAACACCAGAGACAAACACAGCAACAGTTAGACACAGTGGAACAAAATCTCAAAAAGTTAGACACAATGGAACAACACCAGAGACAAACACAGCAACAGTTAGACACAATGGAACAAAATCAGAGACAAACACAGCAACAGCTTCAAAAGTTAGACTCATTGGAACAAACTCTTGAACAAACGCGTGAAGATTTAACTACTGAGTTACATCACATTGAATCGAAATGTCAAAAAGTCTGTAATGACGTAAAAACTCAAATTTGTGAGCATTTTCAACCTATTTTTTCGCGGCATGAAAATGCATTACAGAATCACGAAGCAGCCATAAAAGAACTGCAAATTATTGTTCATGAAAATCATGAGACCTTGCAAGCTAAATTTGACTCAGTTGCATCTACCGATTCGGTTACGCAACTTGCAAAAACTCAGGAAAACTTTAAGGACACAGTAGATACTCTGAAACTTGGTTCAGAAAAACACACTGAGGAAATAAGTACACTATCGGAGAAAGTAGCCGAACTTTTGGATCAGTTCACTAATTTATCTACGAAGGTAGATGATAATCTGATTGACGCAAGACCGGTAGTCTTTAATGACACAGAAGAGTACGAACAAATTAGGAAATTCAAACAAAATCAGAATCAAATTAATACACAACACCAAAGAGAAATCCGGGAAGTGCAAGATCAGCTGACACAGGTAATACAAGAATTACGTATTTCAGAGGACACTCGCGCTCCAACACGGGAAGAGGGACTTAGAAATACGGAAAAGCCGCAAAATAATAACACAGGGCATTTCGGAAGTTATGAAAGAAATTGGCAATGTGCACCGAATTTTGAGATGGAACGGCCGACACGACCTAACAATGACCGATATGCGACTCGCCGACATGATGATTTTGACTATAAGCTGTTCATTACTACACGTAAATTCAAAACATTTAAAAATTCTGGCAACGACATTCATCCACAAGCATGGCTCCATCAATTCTCTCATTGTTTTCCTCCCAACTGGTCATTGGAGCACAGATTAGAATTTATGTGTGGCTACTTAGAGAATGAACCAGCTGTAAGAATGCGATCGGTCATTCACGATTGCCACAGTGAAGGAGAATTTTACCATGCCTTCCTCTCAGCATATTGGTCTCAAGCCACACAAGATCGAGTAAAACATGGTATCATAATGATGAAACATTTCGAACAATCTGAATTCTCCAGTCTTGTGAAATATTTTGAAGACATGTTGCACAAGAATCAGTACCTGTCAAACCCATACAGCCCCTCAGAACTCATCCGCATTTGCTTAATCAAATTACCTGAACATTTACGACATATTATTTTGGCAGGACGTTGCAAAGACGACACTGAAGCTTTTCAGGGACTGTTACAAGAACTGGAAAGTGACACTGACAATCGCGGAACGCAAGAGCACAACAATTACAGATCACATCAGTCGCAATTCCGCGATGAAAGAAATAATAACTGGACACGACAAGGCTATTCTCACAACACAAATCGTGACCGAAACAGACACCACCCATATTACAACCGTTGGCAGAGTAGTAATAATTACAGGGAAAGATCACCTCTCCGCGGTAGTGACTATCACAGAGACAATCTGAGAAACAGACAATTTGGGAACCAAAATAATTATTATCAAGGGAGACAGAATAACTTTAGACGCAACGGTCCAGCGCGCAGTTACGATTCAAGGAGAAATTCTCCACCACTTAACCGACAAGAAAGAAACTACAGGAACTACCGACATGATGACAGACGATGTGATCGTAACGACAGACCTGAATTGCATCAGAACTGGCGGGATTTAAACAGGGCAGGGCCCTCTCGTCACGGTGAATTTGTAGAAGTTAGGTCTCCAAATCCCAATAACGACGCTCGCCAACAAAGAGACAATAGGCAATGACTCACACCGCTGGCAGCCACAAAACGTTCTTATGACACTAACGACGCAGCTGCCGTAGCTAGTAATTACGTAAAAATGGAAGACATTAGGGACATCTTACTCCAGGAACACGACATAAAACATAACAATATTGCATATCCTGTGATTCACATTACAGTAAATGATGTAAAATTTACGGCAGTACTTGACTCTGGCAGTCCCATTTCAGTAATTAGTGAAACAGCCTTTAGCAAATGCAACAAATGGAACGATTGTCCCACACTTCCGTTACGTAAGATTAAATTACAAGGTGCAATCTTTGGAAAAAGTGTAGATGTACGCCAACAAACCAACTTAGAATTCTATTGTCAAAGCCACAGCTTCTCTATGAGCTTTCTCATTGTTCCATTATTGTCGACGGAAATTATATTGGGAGTAGACTTTTTGAATGAATACAAAGCAATCTTAAACTTTCACGATGCTGAAATAAGTTTAGAGAAAGAAGGTAAGTCAATAGCTTTGAAATTTGAAGATTGGCTCTCAAACCATGATGAGGAAATTAATCGGCTTTACCTTCTGTTAGACAACAGTTCGGACTTTTCTACGGAACTAGACACTAACAACCACTCTGCAAGTACTGACAGGGATGATATCGACGGCGCATTTGACACTAATAAGTTAATTCAGAATAAAATTCAAACAATTGAGAATTGTAATGACACTGATAGGCAGGACCTTTTTGAGATTTTACAAGCACATTCCACAGTTTTTACTCATAAAACAGGAACAATCAAGGGATTTCAATACCAATTTCGTGTTCGTGAGCATACTAAATTTTGTGTTAGACCATATGTAATTCCAGCACATTATAGGGACCGTGTTAGAACAGAAATACAATCTATGCTCGACGAGGGCATTATTGAGCCTGCAGTAAGCTCATACAACAATCCATTACATGTTGTTGAGAAGAAAAATGGATCGATCAGGCTTGTCTTAGATTCGAGACAAATCAATACGATCATTATTCCTGAAACAGACAGGCCACAAACGTTGGAAGAACTTCTTCAAAATTTTAATGGTGTAAAAGTGTTGTCTTCCATTGATCTCAGATCCAGCTTTTATCAGATCGAACTTCATCCAGAATGTAGAAAATACACAGCTTTCCTTTGTTTCGGCGTTTGTTATCAGTTTCGGAAACTTCCCTTTGGTTTGAACATTTCTTCAGCAGCATTCATTCGCGGGCTAAATTCCATATTACCTGAGTTCTTAAAACGTCACATCACCTTATATGTGGACGATATTCTAATAGCAGAAGCTTCATGGGAACTACATAATCGCATCCTCAACAGTTTGTTACGTATTTTTGCAGAATCTGGAATTACAGTTAACTTGGAAAAGTCTGAATTCGGTAGGTCAAAGGTGAGGTTTTTGGGACATATTATCTCTTCTGAAGGCATTCAGCCGGATCCTGAAAAGTTAGAAGCAATCAGAGCCATTCCAGTTCCATCCACAAAAAGACAAGTCCGCAGTTTTCTAGGTCTCGTAAATTTTTACCGTCGTTTTCTGAATATGCAAATTCTTGTTACACCAAAACTTTGTTCTCTCACTGGAAAAAATACTATTTGGAACTGGGACGAACAAGCACAGTTGGAATTCAATTCTTTGAAAGAAGCGTTACTTCATGCGCCAATCTTAGCTCATCCAGATCTGTCACAAGATTTCTGCCTTAGCACGGATTCTTCTAAAGTCGGTCTTGGTGCCCATTTATTTCAAGAAGCCATAGAAAATGACACTACCATTCAGAAAACCATTGCTTTTGCTAGCTGAGTGCTAACAAAATCTGAAAAAAATTATTCCGTTACTGAATTAGAAGCTTTAGCTATCGTTTGGGCATTTAACAAATTCCGTTTCTTTCTTTCTGGTAAGCACGTAAAAGTATACAGTGATCATCGTGCATTACAATTTCTTATGTCTTCAAAATTAAATCATGACAGGTTAAAACGTTGGGCATTGTTTCTGCAAGAATTCCGCTTCACAATAGTCTACATTCCAGGCAAGGAGAACATTGTTGCGGACGCACTGTCATGCGCACCGGCTGGGCTTGAGAAAAGTACCACAGAAGGCAACCTCGAGAAAAATTTCAGTATTCTTTACATTCAGAAAGTCGCCTTTGAAAACTTCATCACCACATCTTTAAAGGACATTGCTCATGAACAAGATAAAGATCCGATTTGGAGAGACATCAAAAGTAAATGGCATGAAAAGACACACACACAGATTCGCCATTATTATCTGGTTAGAAACAACATACTCTTCAAACGCTGCACTGTTGATGACAAGCTATGGGTACTTTGCATTCCAGACGATTTTGTTAATAAGCTCATTTGGTACATTCATTTCAGCTACGCACATTTTGGCCCACGAAAATGTTATCATATTCTTCGAACGACTTGTTATTTTAACAGTATGGAAAAGCGAATTGTAAACTTTGTCAAAAGGCGAAACCATCTACTGTCTCACATCGTGCTCCGTTGTTTCCTATAATTCCTTCTAAATTAAAAGAATTTGCTGCTGTTGATCTCTTGGGACCGCTTGTCAGAACATCTAATGGATTTTCGTACGTTCTAGTCGCTGTTGAACTTACTTCAAAATTTGTTTCTTTCACTCCGTTACGTAAAGCCACTGGACGGTCTGTATCCAACGCCTTTGTTAAAAATTTCTTACGTGAAGTTGGACACGTTAGTAAAGTCATTTCAGATAACGGACCGCAATTCAGATCTGCTGTTTGGTCACGCATGCTTCGCAACCATAAAATCAAACCTGTTTTTATTTCATTGTACTCACCACATTGCAACCCGTCTGAACGGATTATGAAAGAAATCAATAAGCTTTGCAGACTTTATTGTCACAGAAAGCATCAGCATTGGGACAGATATTTACACTTATTTCAAAACGTGCTGAATGAAATGCCTCATGATTCCACTGCTTTACCACCTACTCTTGTACTGAAGAATGAAGAACCACCGAACAGAATCAGAGAGCTTGTACCTTTCCCGAATACACGTAAACTTCGACACAAAGACATAATTGATTTGGCTCTTAAAAATATAAAATCTGCAGCAGACAAAAGGAGAAAACTACACGGTAAAGCAAATGCAAAGAAGTTGTATATTGGTCAGAAAGTTCTCATTAAAGCTCATTCATTGTCACATAAGAAGAAACACTTGAGTCACAAATTCTTTCTAGTTTACAATGGACCTTACAGAATCCGACGTATACCACATGATAATTGCGTTGAAGTTGAAACTCTGCGTACTAGGAAGAGTAAAGGTTTACACCACATTTCACATGTAAAACCGTTTATTGAAAGATAATCTGCTTTTTAACTTAGTCTTTGTCATAAAATTTTTCGCTTCACATTACTAATATGCTTTGTCAGACTTAGAATCTGTTAACATACAACAATGTTTGAAGTTAAATATCCAATCAAGAACCAAGAGAACTTATTTAAACAGAAATGACGAATGCATTGTTATAGTAAACAGACGTCACAGTGTTATTGTGTGTGTACATTCTTGCTTGTTTGTTGCACGATTATGTAACGACTATAAGGCTCACATACTTAGAACATTTACCAGTACTGCTAATGAGATTTTAATGCAACATTTTGGTTTATTTGAAAATACATTCTGAATTTAAAGTGCTTTCTGAGAGATACCAGATGACACAGAGGTTAGTTTATGTGACAGCTACAAGATTTTTATCACGACGCTACTAATGAGTGACAATTTACAATGTTGCTTTTGCGGTGTATCTGTTTTATATCTGCACAGTTTTCTGAATTCTTCTGGAAAGAAAAACATGTTTTAGTAGTAACTTTTGTGGTATAGCAACAATGAGACAGCCTTTTTCGTGGCACAACATTACATTACTGTACAGTACTTTCTTCATCACGCCAATAAGCATAATAACTACGATATCTATACGCAAAGCATTTCACTTTTGTTTATCATGAGGTAAGTACATTGGCTTCTGCAGAACTTAGCTTTCAGAGGAAAATAACTACGACACTTCCACAGAGATTATCTTACAACAAGATGCACATTTAGCGCTACAGGACACGCATTTCAGTGATCAATTTTATACTTAAAACATTTATTTTTAAAGATTTTTGAATTACAAAGAAAGTTTTCCGTGATATATTTCATTCCATTGGTGTAATCTGTAACACCTGAGGGTATAATTACATTAATCCTCAGGGGGGTACACGCTTACTTTGTGTACCATGTGTGTGGCAACCACAAGGAACCCTAGCTAATATGGTATTTGCTTATACAACTTTACACATCGGTACCATATTTCTCCAACACATAATTACACAGCTATCTGATCATTTAACTGAGACAGACAAACGTTTTTACTACATCAGTGACAGATGTTTACGTAATTACACAGTTGGATAACTTCACACTTACGAAATTGTATTTTGTCTGTACTTTGAGAAATGCTCACATTTTTCGGAACCATTGTGATACTATGAGAGCTTTGAGATATTTGGTATGGGATCATGATTTTTAAAGTGCGTTTGAGGCAGATGACACTTTTGACATGAGCAGAGAATTTTCTTTAGGTTTGGAATTATTGCAGAAAGCTACGACGATTTTGAGATTTGACTGAGGTGTTAATGATGTTATTTTTACGACGACGATGTGTATTATGCTGCTGAGGTATGTTTATGATTAATACGCTGAGGCTATATGAGTTATTTGATTATGCTTCATATTTATAATGACGAAATATTGACGAGTGTCGATGGATACGTATATGTGTAGTAAGGTAAGGAGTAATGAATAGTGGGTAGGGACTCTTGACTTGTGAAACAGGATGTTGGAAACCAAGAATCGTACTTTAAGAGTTATGAAATGTGTGTATATGAGTGAATGTATCACAATGCTGGCGAAAATTTTTTGGACACTGTTATATTTATAGAATTTTCTTTCTACAGATTTGTAACGCAAATTCTTGACCTGTGAAATATTTTTATATGAGACTGTCACTGTAGCGGTAAATATTTCCGTAAGAAAGTTAAGTGACCACCTGCACGTAATGCGTCGTGGGCACCCAGCTGTCTCAGACGCCTGGAGAAAAAGCCATTAGCGCGTGCCTTTCAGAGCACAGGAAGAAAAAAAAAAAGGGAGGCCATTATCCAGGCCATTGTCATTCCTTTAGAGAAAGCATCGCAAATCCGACACGCTGATTACTTGGAAACATATCGTACTTTCTGATATTTACTGAAATGCCTAATGAAATGATGAGAAATATTTTTACATCTGCACACCTGATTACGACAAGCGTCTTTCTACGAGAGTTGAGAGAATTTCTACTGACTTACGAAATGCCACATGACTATTGAATGATATTTTTATGCTTTGCTTTTCATAGTTGCTTATTTCATTTGATGTCTGGTTTCCAGCTGTGTTGCAGCATTGCTTCTATAATATGAAATGCATTTGCTAATGTGAACACTTTCTGTCAACAGATCTATTAAATAATTATTTTATGATCCACATTCTTTAAAAAAGGAGCACTTGGAAAGGAAAGAACAATAAGAAGGAACTAGTAACAGTAACACATAATTTTCTTTTCAAGTACGTGGTAATATTTTTTTTACAATAAGTTGTTGTGGTGCACCACTTTAATTACGTAGACATTAAGATGTGAATATACATTTCCCTTATCTGTATTGTTGTCTTTAGTGTAATGTTTTTTTTTTTTGCTTTTTTGCTTGAGCTATGTCATGTTTAGATATAAGTTATTTCTGCTGCTATTTGCCAGGCATAGTGCTACTAAATTTCACTTTGTATTACTCTGTTAAGCTAGTTTTACTATTGATTTATTTTTATTGTTGCTGCACATTGGCTCATATTAGTTGTAATTTTGCATTTTATCTGTTAATTTAGATTTGCTGCTGCTTGCTTTGCAAATTGGCATTTTTTTGTCATTGCTGTTTGTGATAATTTGTTATGTGATGCTGCATTGCCTCGTCCCTTAGTTTAGCATCTGAGCTCAGTAGATTTAAGTTAGCTTAAGAGGGGTAGACTATATAAGAAACTAACTATGATGAATTGGAAGAAATGCATTTAGACGCTTTAAGAAAATGATTTGGCCAAAAAAAAAAAAGTATTTTAGGTAGGATTTTCTTGGAAATAAATGATGAGGTAAGATAATGGAAAATAAAAATGAGGTAAGAAATGTGTGAACATATAAACACAGAAAGCATGCTTAGTTAGAATTTTTTTGGTGGAAACAAAGGATGAAATAAGAGGAAAGATATATGAAGTTTTGGGTTGGACTGCAGTACCAAATGTTACACTGAAAACGAACCCTGTCCTTTCCTATTGGTGTTATCCCACTATGTGTGTGTTTACCCTTGTGTATTTGTTTTCTTCCTGTCTCTGTGTAGTTTCATAGAATTTTTTCTTCTTTTAATATTAAGCTACATTCACTATGATGAGGAATACTGTTATCCTCGAATATAATTGGCATTAATAATATGTTATTTACTTTGTAAAGATGTTAGACATTATTAATTCTGTTCTGTTCAATGCTCATGTGTGAAGTTGATGTTTCAAAAGTTATTGTGATCCTTTATGTATGTACTCATGTAATAATTCCACTGATGTATATGTTTATTTCTATTCTTTTGTAAAGCCTGTGTTACTACAAATGTTATCTGTATTGTTATGTTCTTTAATGATGTATTTTGTACCTTTGTAATTGTATTTTCATGTTGTAAATTTATAATTGTACAGACACCAGTTCTTCCAATTAAGTTACATTTCACTGCACACGTTTCTGTTGGTCATAGTAAATGGACAATATGTGAGAAGTAGGGACTGTTAGTGTTTGCACGTGTGTTAATAATTCAGCAAGGGACTGGATAACAGCATTGCTGGTTCTGAGGACAATTCCAAACACTTTGTGAGTGCACAAGTGGTGGTTTATGGACTTGCTATATTCTCTGCAAGACTCTTCGATGGTGATTGTGCACCTGCACAGTCGCAACAGATGGCTGCTGGCCATTTCTACAAGGACTACAGTGGGTCTACACCTTTGCTGACTCACCAGTACCATTATTTCTACAAGGCCTGCAGTGGGTCTGCACCTCTGGTGGCCCACCAATACCGTAATCTCTACCAGGACTACAGTGGGTCTGTTCTGTGATGACCTACCTACCAATATTCTTCAAAACGTCGAATGACTCTGCTGTGGGTTTGCTATGTTGTGGCCCATTACCTGTCTGCATGTCAAGAGTCAGCACTGTTTTTCCGTTGGAAGGACAACACTACTTCTTCAAGACTGCATGTAAATCCACTACTTCTGTGTGCATTTTCTTTTACTGCTCAGACTTTGAGAAAAACTCTGCATTTTTACTGTGATGAACAATGTGGACTGTCTTTATGGACTGTGAGAAATTTTTAGCTTTTGACCAACATTGTATCAATAAGTGTGTGCATTTGATTTCTTTGTTATTGTAATTATGAAAATTTTTTTTCAAATCTGTATTGGCCACTGCCCAATCCAATTTGTAAAAATTTTTGTGGGGAGCATGGGGGCTATGTAAGTAGGCTGTTTAGGTTTTTTTATTGGTAACGCTACCTCTGTATGAAAACCACTGGCTGTGCTGTGTGCAGTCTGTGGCTAGTTTGCATTGTTGTCTGCCATTGTAGTGTTAGGCAGCTGGCTGTGAACAGCGCGTAGCGTTGCGCAGTTGGAGGTGAGCCGCCAGCAGTGGTGGATGTGGGGAGAGAGATGGCGGAGTTTTGAAATTTGTCATGAACTGCTATATTTGTATATGATGATATCAAGGTAAATACATTGTTTGTTCTCTATTAATATCTTTCATTTGCTAACCATCCCTATCAGTAGTTAGTGCCTTCCATAGTTTGAATCTTTTATTTAGCTGGCAGTAGTGGCGCTCGCTGGATTGTAGTAGCTTGAGTAGCGAAGATTTTTGTGAGGTAAGTGATTTCTGAAAGGTATAGGTTAATGTTAGTCAGGGCCATTCTTTTGTAGGGATTATTGAAAGTCAGACTGCGTTGCGCTAAAAAATATTGTATGTCAGTTTGAGCACAGTCGTTTGTAATTGTTCAAAGGGGACGTTTCAGAGTCGCATTTCAAATTCTATCGAGCAGTTAGACGTGTGTGGGTATGGAAACAACCTCATGAGTCCTTTGAATGTCAGAAGGGGACTGTGCAAGCGGGCAGAGGCTCTGTAATGTGTGTGAAATCTTATGAGACTTAACTGCTGAGGTCATCAGTCCCTAAGCTTATAGACTACTTAACCTGAATTATCCTAAGGACAAACACACACACACACACACATGCCCGAGGGAGGACTCGAACCTCCGCCGCGACCAGCCACACAGAGGCTCTGTAATGGTGTGGGGCGCGTGCTGTTGGAGTGATATAGGACCCCTGATAAGTCTGGATGCGACTCTGACAGGTGACACGTACATAAGCATCCTGTCTGATCACCTGCATCCATTCACGTCCATTGTGCATTTAGACGGGCAATCCCAAGAGGATAAAGCGACACTCCACACGTGCAGGATTGCTACAGAGTGGCTCCAGGAATACTCTTCGGAGCTTAAACACTTCCGCTGGCCACCAAACTCCTCCGACATGGACGTTATTGTCCGTATCTGCGATGCCTTGCAACGTACTGTTCAGCAGAGGTCACCACCCCGTCGCACTCGTACGGATTTATGCACAGCCCTGCAGGATTCATGGAGTCAATTCTGTACAGCACTGTTGAGGCACTTGTAAGTGCTCATGGGGGCCCTACACGATATTAGGCACGTGTACCAGTTTCTTTGGCTGTTCAGTGTACTCGTATATCAACGACCATTCAGCAACAGCACTGGTGGAGGACTGCAAGGCCGCACCATAAGATCTTAGCCACCTCTTTCCCAGAATGAGAGCACGTTGACGAACATGCACTGCCGTCCGTGGTGATCTCACACCCTATTAAGAACCATGTCTCACCTTTCATAACATGCAGGGGACCATCATAAATCGCGATGACATCAGTGTAGTTATTTTCTCTGAATGAAAATGTCGTTTCAGTTTGTTTCATTGCGTTTTTTTTTCATCTACCTTCAACCCTATTTGTAGCGATTGTTCTACGTATGGTCCAAGTTTCACAGAGTTATGTTTCTTAGCAGTGTCACATAATGCAAAAGTACCTTTCATTTTTTACGCACCAGCGAAGTTCACTTTTTTATGTGTAGCCTTCCAGCAGGAAAAGTATATGCAGGAGGTAACACAGTTGACAGTGTGGCAGTCCTTTATCCTATGAGAGGTGTAAGTATTTGATGTAATTGTGAGCTGTTCTGATGGACTCAGTCCATATGGCAGTCGGAATGCAAGCGGCTTATATATTTTTCGTGAATGCTGCGGATTACTCAGGTTCACGTAGATTCAGTTCCCTTTGGCTGCGTGCTTTGCAAATTACTGTTCAAAGTAAGTACTCTCTTCATAGGTAACAGTACACAAGCTCTTTGCAGTCAGACAGTATTACTATAGTGCTTCACGCGTCTAAATATTGTCCAATAGAGGACATAGTGTTCAACTCAGAGTAGGTCCGTACTTATTTTCCACAGGTAACTCGTTGTCAGAACCTCGCAGAAACATTACAGTGCTTGTTATCAATGAGTGCTCTCCTTTGAAATCTACTGTGGTGATACCATGGCCTGAAAACTACATGGACTTCAACGACAGGTAACCCAACTTACGTCATCAACGTAGGTGAAAGTTGGGTTGGCTGTCTTAAAGTGCATGAAATATTTTCGGGGCAGCTTTATTTTGATCTCCATGTAATGTGGATAAAGCAACAGTTTGAACTGAAATGACCACAGATGGCTGGGGACCAAGCATGGAGTAGATCTAGTTATTCAGACACTCGCTTCAGGGTCATCTTCTACTCGCCGGAACATTCGCTCCTCCAATTACGAAGTGCGGTGTCTGTGAGGTCTATCGCTATCCCTTGTCCTTCTTACAAATGTCTTCTCACTTCTGCAAGTGGCTGAACCAACGCAATGAACGTACCATGTTCAGATGCAATGCGGAGTTCAGGATATCGTTACGCAGGCCGGCCGTTGTGCCCGAGCGGTTCTAGGCGATTCTGTCCGGAACCGTGCTGCTGCTGCGGTCGCAGGTTCGAATATTCCCTCGGACATGGATGTGTGTGATGTCCTTAGGTTTGTTAGGTTTAAGTAGTTCTAAGTTTAGCGGACTGATGACCTCAGATGTTATGTCCCATAGTGCTCAGAGTGAAAAAAATAAAAATATCATTAGGCATTGTTGACCCACCACGGAATCATTAAGCCCTTGTCGATGCCAGCACAACATCAAAACAAAACGCACAGAATGGCTGATGTAGCAGTCGTTTGAAAATACCGTACCTGGCAAAAGTAGTACAGTGAAGGGACTAAATACAGAGATCAACACAACCAGTGAGAAACGAGCAGTGAACGTAAACAGGAAGATTAGAAGCACAGCTGAGAACAGACTGCTCTCTACATAGGGTAAAATGATCCGCATTTCTGCAATATCTGACAGTCTATTGAACAGTGTACAATGCTACTGCACTATTAAAGTTTCCGTTGTTAAATGTCGGTTTTACTGTTTGCGCGACGTTTCAAATTTTGGTATGATGCAATCGACTGCAAAAAGAAATGATGATGAGAGAGACTGGAACATGCAGTGTCTATTCTTGAGCCCTGAATTCCATAGTTTCGTATTCAAAAAATGTCGTGATTTGTCTTCTGTATCTGAAGAAGTGTCCTCTGGAGCACGCATTTAATGTTCTAATGTTCACCGCGTGATCCCTGCGTTGGGGAATAATCTAGGAGAAATGGGCAAATGAAGGAAGAGACGCAAAGTCATTCGTTTTAAGTTGTCGGTTATTATTTTCGTATTGTTTGTCGACACCAATTGTTAATATATGAATATATCCACCAATTGCACAACACTGAATGTCACATCCGTCACTTTGCCAAACAAAACTAGTTGTGTTATTTTACTTGCAATACTCGTGTTTTTCTTGCACCCGCGATATTTTATCTACAGTGTCAATTTTATCGATATTTCTGTGCATACTACCCGACATGTGTCTTCGATCCATTCACTGCTGTCGTGCGACCCGCACACTAACGCTTCTCTCTCTCTACTTCCCCTCAGTCGGGCACGTCTGCCTGCGTCGCACACTACGATGGGCACACTCGAATGCGGCTACTTGTAATGGCACGAGAGGAGTATTGGAGAAGGGTTAGTTAACCCCTCAATCGAATTCGGCAACGATGCCCTCAGGTAGCAGAACGGCCGGACCCTCTGAAAGAGTCACCATTGATGGAATTTCTGATTCTAAACAAACCTCTTCAAGTCCGAGGTTGCCGAAAACTGGCTAGCATCTATGCAGGATGATATGGTGTTCGGTTGTATTGTTAAAGTTTATCGAAGAGAAAAATATAGCAAATAGCCATATTTAGAAATCTACACTCCTGGAAATGGAAAAAAGAACACATTGACACCGGTGTGTCAGACCCACCATACTTGCTCCGGACACTGCGAGAGGGCTGTACAAGCAATGATCACACGCACGGCACAGCGGACACACCAGGGACCGCGGTGTTGGCCGTCGAATGGCGCTAGGTGCGCAGCATTTGTGCACCGCCGCCGTCAGTGTCAGCCAGTTTGCCGTGGCATACGGAGCTCCATCGTAGTCTTTAACACTGGTAGCATGCCGCGACAGCGTGGACGTGAACCGTATGTGCAGTTGACGGACTTTGAACGAGGGCGTATAGTGGGCATGCGGGAGGCCGGGTGGACGTACCGCCGAATTGCTCAACATGTGGGGCGTGAGGTCTCCACAGTACATCGATGTTGTCGCCAGTGGTCGGCGGAAGGTGCACGTGCCCGTCGACCTGGGACCGGACCGCAGCGACGCACGGATGCACGCCAAGACCGTAGGATCCTACGCAGTGCCGTAGGGGACCGCACCGCCACTTCCCATCAAATTAGGGACACTGTTGCTCCTGGGGTATCGGCGAGGACCATTCGCAACCGTCTCCATGAAGCTGGGCTACGGTCCCGCACACCGTTAGGCCGTCTTCCGCTCACGCCCCAACATCGTGCAGCCCGCCTCCAGTGGTGTCGCGACAGGCGTGAATGGAGGGACGAATGGAGACGTGTCGTCTTCAGCGATGAGAGTCGCTTCTGCCTTGGTGCCAATGATGGTCATATGCGTGTTTGGCGCCGTGCAGGTGAGCGCCACAATCAGGACTGCATACGACCGAGGCACACAGGGCCAACACCCGGCATCATGATGTGGGGAGCGATCTCCTACACTGGCCGTACACCACTGGTGATCGTCGAGGGGACACTGAATAGTGCATGGTACATCCAAACCGCCATCGAACCCATCGTTCTACCATTCCTAGACCGGCAAGGGAACTTGCTGTTCCAACAGGACAATGCACGTCCGCATGTATCCCGTGCCACCCAACGTGCTCTAGAAGGTGTAAGTCAACTACCCTGGCCAGCAAGATCTCCGGATCTGTCCCCCATTGAGCATGTTTGGGACTGGATGAAGCGTCGTCTCACGCGGTCTGCACGTCCAGCACGAACGCTGGTCCAACTGAGGCGCCAGGTGGAAATGGCATGGCAAGCCGTTCCACAGGACTACATCCAGCATCTCTACGATCGTCTCCATGGGAGAATAGCAGCCTGCATTGCTGCGAAAGGTGGATATACACTGTACTAGTGCCGACATTGTGCATGCTCTGTTGCCTGTGTCTATGTGCCTGTGGTTCTGTCAGTGTGATCATGTGATGTATCTGACCCCAGGAATGTGTCAATAATGTTTCCCCTTCCTGGGACAATGAATTCACGGTGTTCTTATTTCAATTTCCAGGAGTGTATTAATAATAATTGTGATAATGTACATTTAGTTGGCGATGACTATACATTCAAACCTTAGTGAAGCGTTTTAGTACATAAAGAATGCTGCGATAACAATTCACAGTGCTCTGTGTAAAAATTCACAACAGGCAGCGAAAAATTATTTTTGCGTCTGGAAGGCCAATGTGACCACAAACCAGTTCCAGAACACTTAATAAACTGAAGAACGTTATAAAATTCCATTAGGAGAAAATGCGAAGTTTTGGACGAAAGACGATCAAAGCTTATTCACGAAGAAGTAAGTGATAATGCATCACCAGTAAACTTTTTAACTAGAGAGGATGTAGGGTACATACGCAACAACATTACTCGCGCCCGTTGGAAGAGTATGCCGAAAATGAAAAAATCTGTTGCGGAAGTTCAGATTGCATTATCACAGATGGAGGTAACAACTACGAAAGGCAAAAATTTTATCCTCAATAACGGTATAGGAAAGGACTGTGTTATTTTTTTCTACCGACAAAAATCTCGAATTTCTGTGTCAGCAGGACGATGGATGGTACTTTTCAGTATGCAGCAAAATACACTATGTGATGAAAAGTATCCGGACTCCTGGCTGAAAATCACTTACAAGTTCTTGGCACCCTCCATCGGTAATATCGAAACTCACTATAGTGTTGGCCCACCCATAGGCTTGATGACAGCTTCCACTCTCACAGGCATACGTTCAATAAGGTGCTGGAAGGTTTCTTGGGGAATGGCAGCATGTTCTTTACGGAGTGCTGCACTGAGGAGAGGTATCGATGTCGGTCGGTGAAGCCTGGCCTGAAGTCGGCGTTCCAAAACATCCCAGAGGTGTTGTATAGGATTCAGGTCAGGACTCTGTGCCGGCCAGTCCATTACAGGAATGTTATTCCCGTGTAAACACTCCACCACAGGGCTTGCATTATGAACACGTGCTCGATCGTGTTGAAAGTTGCAATCGCCATCCCCGAACTGCTCTTCAACAGTTGGAAGCAAGAAGGTGCTTAAAACATCAATGTAAGCCTGAGTTGTGATAGTGCCACGCAAAACAGCAATGGGTGCAAGACCCCAGCATAACACGACCGCCTCCGAATTTTGCGGTTGTCACTACACACTCTGGCAGATGATGTTCACTGGGCATTCGACTTACCCACACCCTGCCATCGGATCGCCACATTGTGTACCGTGATTCGTCACTCCACGCAATGGCTTTTCACCGTTCAATCGTCCAATGTTCGCGCTCCTTACTCCAAGCGAGGCGTCGTTTGGCATTTACCGGTGTGATGTGTGGCTTATGAGCAGCCGCTCAACCATGAAATCCAAGTTTTCTCACCTCCTTCCTAACTGCCATAGTACTTGCAGTGGATCCTGATGCAGTTTGGAATTCCTGTGTGATGGTTTGGTTGGATGTCTGCCTATTACACATTACCACCCTTTCCAACTGTCATTGTCAGTCAATAGGCGAGGTCGACCTGTACACTTTTGTGCTGTACGTGTTCTCCACGTTTCCACTTCACTATCACATCGGAAACAGTGGCTCTAGGGATGTTTAGGAGTTTGGAAATCTCGCGTACAGACTTATGACACAAGTGACACCCAATCACCTCACCACGTTCGAAGTCCGTGACATCCGCGGAGCGCCCCATTCTTCTCTCTCACGATGTCAGATGACTACTGAGATCGCTAATATGGAGTACCTGGCAGCAGGTGGCAGCACAATGCACCTAATATGAAAAACATATGTTTCTCGAAGTGTTCGAATACTTTCGATCACATAGTGTATTTTCTTCAGCCATTTACGGTACAGTGTTGCTCTGGAGGTTCTCACATAGCACTAGTACTCAGCCTTATAGAAGATAAGTAGAGGAAAACCTATCTGAAGTGTGTTCATGACTAATGAGGGAGGATACGGCTGTTTTTGAAACAAAAATCTTTGGTGAGTGAAGTCGAACAGTCCATTCGTGAGAGCATTAGGATTCCTTTTCTATCAGTCAAGATTTTTGGTTGTCGGTTTCATCTAGCTCACATTTGATAAGAACAATTACAAGTGTTGTGTTATGAAGGATATACGTTTGTTGAACAATAAACGGCCATAAAACGTACAGAACGTTTATGGAATCTTCCGTGAGTACTTCAAAGAACACAGATATAACATGATATGGGATGTTCATGGAACATTAATGCCGTGTATTTCAATTCATAATATAAAATGTGTTACTTTTGAATGCATTACGGGAACAGCAGTGATCAATGTCTTGTAAATAATTACTATTAAAAACAGTCTTGATCACGATTTATTTAACACGGTGACCGGTTTCGACCACTACTGTGGTCATCTTCAGACCATTGAGTAGGAACCCCTTTCTGTTGGAGAATCACAACTATAGTAAATATAAAATGTGGTTTACTCTTTTTAATTCTATACTTAACAGAAAGTGGTGCTGCAATTTTGACATATCTGTGTGTCTGTCTGTCATCAGAGCTCGCAAACGAAGGGAGCGATTTCAGTGCAGTTTGAACATTGGTTTAATCTGGATGGTTCTTTGTTATATTTTATGACAATCTATTCACCCGTTTAATGGTTACAAATGATGAGCGAAAACATTATGACTATATGCTTAACAGTTTATTTGTCCGTCTTTGGAACGAAATACATCACTGACTTTGAGTACCAGGGATTCAAAAGTTTATTGGTAAGTTTGTGGAGGTATGTTGGGTTGGGTTGATTTGGGGGGAGGAGACCAAAGTACGAGGTCTTCGGTCTCATCGGATAGGGAAGGATGGGGAAGGAAGTCGGCCGTGCCCTTTCAGAGGAACCATCCCGACATTTTCCTGAGGTGATTTAGGGGAATCACGGAAAACCTAAATCAGGATGGCCGGACGTGGGATCGAACCGTCGTCCGCCGAATGCGAATCGAGTGTGCTAACCACTGTGCCACCTCGCTCGGTGGAGGTATGTGGGATTAGATATCTGCACACAGGTAATTCATGTAAACGACGGGTTGTTGATTTGCATAGCCGATGATGGCGACCCAGTGTGTTCACAAGATGTACATTAGATGGGCGGCCGGAGTGGCCGAGCGGTTCTAGGAGCTACAGTGTGGAACCGCGCGACCACTACGGTCGCAGGTTCGAATCCTGCCTCGGGCATGGATGTGTGTGATGTCCTTAGGTTAGTTAGGTTTAAGTAGTTCTAAGTTCCAGGGGAATGATTACCTCAGAAGTTAAGTCCCATAGAGCTCAGAGCCATTTGAACCAGTTTGTACATTAGGTGAATTTGGTCACCGAGACGTCACCATGAGTTCTGTATAACGCTCCTCAAACCTCTGTATCACGGTTCCGGCAATTATACTGCTGAAAGATGACATTGCCGACAGCATGAAGGCATGCAGATGGTTCCCAGCTGTTAGCGTGTCTTCGATTACTACCACAGGTCTCATGCAAGCGCAGGGAACGTCTCCCACAGCATAATACTTCACCCAACAGCCTATGTTCATGGCGCACTGCACGTTTCGAGCAGCCGTTCACCTCAACGACGGTTTGTGGAGACGACCATCGACCTAGTGTAGCAAAAATGTCATTCACCCAAAGAGCCAAACGTTTCCATTGATCGACGGTCGAATCCCGATGGGCCCGTGCCCACTGAAATCGTAATTGACCATGTCGTTGGGTCAACATGTGAAGACGTGGGATGGTCTGATGTAGAGCTCGATGTTCAATAATGTGCAATAAACGGTGTGTTCCGAAACACTTGCGCGTGCCGCAGCATTGTGCTCTTTGGGAAGAGATGCTACAGATCACCGCCTGTCCTACTTCACAGAGCAGACAAGCCTCCGAGTCCCACGTTCTGAGAGAGTAGTGGACGTCCAACTATTTCGCTGTTGTTTTACCTCTTTCCGCAGAAGCTCACGACAGTAGCACGTGAGAATTCGACCAACTTCGCTGTCTGCGAGACGCTCGTTCACAGGCTCTGATTGATAATCTGCCCCATTGTCGAAGTCGCTTATCTCAATGGATTTCGCAATCTGCAGCCAGAATCATTGCTAGGGTGATCCCCCTCCGTTTACATGCTTTTGTTATCTACATCTACATCTACATTTATACTCCGCAAGCCACCCAACGGTGTGTGGCGGAGGGCACTTTACGTGCCACTGTCATTACCTCCCTTTCCTGTTCCAGTCGCGTATGGTTCGCGGGAAGAACGACTGTCTTAAAGCCTCCGTGCGCGCTCTAATCTCTCTAATTTTACATTCGTGATCTCCTCGGGAGGTATATGTAGGGGGAAGCAATATATTCGATACCTCGTCCAGAAACGCACCCTCTCGAAACCTGGCGAGCAAGCTACACCGCGATGGAGAGCGCCTCTCTTGCAGAGTCTGCCACTTGAGTTCGTTAAACATCTCCGTAACGCTATCACGGTTACCAAATAACCCTGTGACGAAACGCGCCGCTCTTCTTTGGATCTTCTCTATCTCCTCTGTCAACCCGATCTGGTACGGATCCCACACTGATGAGCAATGCTCAAGTATAGGTCGAACGAGTGTTTTGTAAGCCACCTCCTTTGTTGATGGACTACATTTTCTAAGGACTCTCCCAATGAATCTCAACCTGGCACCCGCCTTACCAACAATTAATTTTGTATGATCATTCCACTTCAAATCGTTCCGTATGCATACTCCCAGATATTTTACAGAAGTAACTGCTACCAGTGTTTGTTCCGCTATCATATAATCATACAATAAAGGATCCTTCCTTCTATGTATTCGCAATACATTACATTTGTCTATGTTAAGGGTCAGTTGCCACTCCCTGCACCAAGTGCCTATCCGCTGCAGATCTTCCTGCATTTCGCTACAATTTTCTAATGTTGCAACTTCTCTGTATACTACAGCATCATCCGCGTAAAGCCGCATGGAACTTCCGACACTATCTACTAGGTCATTTATATATATTGTGAA
The DNA here is from genome assembly GCF_023864345.2 of Schistocerca serialis cubense. Lineage (NCBI taxonomy): Eukaryota > Metazoa > Arthropoda > Insecta > Orthoptera > Acrididae > Schistocerca > Schistocerca serialis. Next base: position 166,022,746 of record NC_064638.1, on the reverse strand, counting down.
AAGCAATGGCCCCATAACACTCCCCTGTGGCACGCCGGAGGTTCCTTTAACGTCTGTAGACGTCTCTCCATTGAGAACAACATGCTGTGTTCTGTTTGCTAAAAACTCTTCAATCCAGCCACACAGCTGGTCTGATATTCCGTAGGCTCTTACTTTGTTCATCAGACGACAGTGCGGAACTGTATCGAACGCCTTCCGGAGTGCGGTTAAAGGCGCTGCAGTCTGGAACCGCAAGACCGCTACGGTCGCAGGTTCGAATCCTGCCTCGGGCATGGATGTTTGTGATGTCCTTAGGTTAGTTAGATTTAACCAGTTCTAAGTTCTAGGGGACTAATGACCTCAGCAGTTGAGTCCCATAGTGCTCAGAGCCATTTGAACCATTTTTTGAGCCTTCCGGAGGTCAAGAAAAATAGCATCTACCTGGGAGCCTGTATCTAATATTTTCTGGGTCTCATGAACAAATAAAGCTATTTGGGTCTCACACGGTCGCTGTTTCCGGAATCCATGTTGATTCCTACATAGTAGATTCTGGGTTTCCAAAAACGACATGATACTCCAGCAAAAAACATGTTCTAAAATTCTACAACAGATCGACGTCAGAGATATAGGTCAAGTGCCCGCATTGCCACCAAGCGACATGCATCGTCGCGATGGGCAGTGGTCATAATGTTTTGACTTGCCAGCGTATAAAGTAAAAAACTGTGCTGACAGCGCGCTCTCTTGCAGTACCCCGACTAAATAATGAGAGATTCACCAACATGTGTAGTGTCGAACTGTAGGTCTGAAAACTATCTAAATAAAAGCAATGTAGTCCACGTACACTGATCAGTCCAAACATTAAGATCACCGACCTCCTATCGATACACACCCGTGTCTAGGTGATAGCTGTCTGTCACATAAATCGCGCGCCTTCCCCATTCCACACACGGAGAGCACACTCAACGACACTACATGCACCGTGCGTCTGTCTGACTGTCAATCATTCCTCGCCAGGTGACGCTGCTATCGCGTGGACCGATTTATATCAATAGTAGGTCGGTGTTGAAAACGTTCTTCCTGATTAGTGTATACCCTTATAGCGAAACATCTAACGTAGTCCAGTAGGAGCGTAGACGATTGCCATATGCTTGTCTTATAAGCGTTTCCTAGCTCGCTCTGACCAGCGCACGGGTTGCTAAGCCCGGTGAAATTTGCGAAGTGTGATTTGAGTGCTCTGACTTACAAAATGATACTTCTCTGCTGGTCACACTGTGTTCGGACGTTTTATTTATTTTATTTCTTTTACACGTTTATTTCCGTAGGACCAAATTGAGGAGCAAATCTCCAAGGTCTTGGAACGTATCAGTACATTAAATTACAACATAGTATGAAATGTTTATAAACCCAAAAAAAGACAAGCCATAAGTTTAAGGAAACGCAATTCAACAATATAAGAAATGAATCAGCTATAGTTTTCAAGGAAATCCTCGAGTGAATAGAATGACTGACCCATGAGGAAACACTGCAGTTTCAATTTGAAAGCGAGTGGATGACTGCTAAGACGTTTGAATTCCTTTGGTAGCTAATTGAAAACGAATGCAGCAGTATACTGAACACCTTTCTGCACAAGAGTCAGGAAAGTGCGAGCAAAATGCAGACTTGATTTCTGCCTAGTATTGACTGCATGAATGCTGCCAACTCTGGGGAGTAAGCTGATATTGTTAATAGGAAACGACAGTGAAGAATATGCACATTGATAGGCCAATGTCAGAATACCCGGAATAACGAACGGGAGTCGACAATAGGTTTGCGAACTGACATCACTTATTGCCCGTACCTCCCGCTTCTAAGACAATACTTCTAGAATGGGAAGAGTTACCATAAAATATAATACCGTATATCATAAGCGAATGAAAATAAGCCAAGTAGTCTACTTTTGCTGTCAAACCATCACTTACTTCAGATAGCGTTCGAATGGTAAAATGGTAGCTTTAGGTCTGTGAACAAGATCCACGACAGTTTAGAACTTTGAACTGTTCGGTTTCATTAATCTTATGCCCATTCTGTCAGCGTTAGCGGTTCTACGCGCCTCTCACAAACTCCGTCTGTGCAGAGTTAACGTGATTTTCAACAATACCGCGCAGTGGCATTCTTGATTAGCACATCGACCGAGCTGTCCTCTGGTGCCTAGTCGCGGCTCCAATTAAACTTTAAAAATTAACAATTCGGGCACCGATCTGTTTCAGGGCGCTGCAGTAGCAAGTCTTGTCTTTGAAGATACGAGTCGTGTTTTTTAAGTAAGTACCGTTTAGAAATTAAAAAAGACGTGCTAAGATATCTCAATAATTTTATTTTTAGATGAAAGTCTGTACCTTAATCTACTTTTCTACATAATTTCCGTCAATATTGAGGCAATTGTCATAACGTTGTGCCAGATTTTGAATACCCTCCTCATAGAAGACTGCCGCCTGACTTGTTAACCACTGCATCACCACTGTTTTGACTTCGTCATCATCTTGAAGACGCTGACCGCCCAGGTGTTTCTTCAAATCCAGCAACAATTGGGAGTCACTGGAGGCAAGATCGGGACTGTACGGTGGATGGTCTAGAGTTTCCCATCGAAAAGATTTGAAGAGATCTTTGGTCTGATTCGCCACATGCGGATGGACATTATCTTGCAGCAAAACGATGCCCTTGTTCAACTTCCATGGACTGTTGCTTTGATTCTGGTGTGACGTAGGCCACCCATGTTTCATCGCCAGAAACAATTTGGCTTAAGAAATCATCACCGTCGTGGTGGTACAGCTCAAGGAAAGTCAGAGCACTTTCTGAACGTTTGGTTTTGTGCACATCCGACAACATTTTCGGTACCCAATGTGGCCACAATTTTCGGCAATTCAAGTGCTCGGTTACAATGCCATACATAACAATATGAGAAACATTAGGAAAGTCATCCCGCTAGGAGGAAATTGTAAAGCGTCTTTTTTCTCTCGCCTTACTGTCCACTTCCTGCACCAAACTTACATTAACGACCGAAGGACGCCCACTCCGTTGTTCATCATGCACATTTGGGCGGCCATCTTTAAATGCTTTCACCCACTTTCTTACCATTCCATCACTCATAATGTTTACTCCGTAAATTGCACAGATCTCACGACGAATATCGATCGCTTTTAGGTCTTTAGCACTAAGAAATCTTATAACAGCCCGTACTTCACAGTCGGCGGGACTCACGATTATCGGAGGCATCTTAAACATTCAGTACACAGAGTAAACAAGGAAGAATCAGACGGTAACGGCGTCAGTGCGTAGATTAAGGTACAGGCTTTGATGTAAAAATAAAATTATTGAAATATCTTAGCACGTCTTTTTTAATTTGAAAACGGTACTTACTTAAAAAACACGCCTCGTATATCTCCAGCTCTCTTCTTCACACAATCTCGGCTACTTTGCTTTACTTGTCCTACATTGATTCATTCGACATGATATTGCGTGCTGCGGTATTCACTGCTCCAGCGCTTTCCTTCTGGGCGACGTCTCTGAAGCAAATACAGTGCCGAACATATCGTCTGGCATTACAGTTTCTTCACAGCCGCAGATGGAAATCTAAAGAAAAAAACATTTTTATAGGCAATCAACACTTTACGCTATGTTGCAAAAGACGTCCGGCATATCCGCCATGGTGACGCAGGTTATTTTCAGCGACTTGTATTCAGGCGATGACTTTGGCGCAGGTTGGTGACACCCGTGTCGGAGCGCTTCCTGAAGTGCGCCGCCACTGCATTCCGGGAAGTTGTGAGCCGCGGGAGCTTAGCTGGCACCGGCCGTCGGCGGCGCAGCAGGTAGAGGGGGGCACGACTGCTAGGTGCGCCGCCGGCCGCGTTTCTTTGGCGCGCTTCTTTATTTGCCGCGCCGGGCGGCGAGCGCGCGACAGCCGGTGCTGGCCCCGGCGCGGCCGGCATGCCAGTGCGGACATAACCACAAATCTGCACCTCCAGCCGCCATTGTTTTGCACGAAAACAGTTTCCCGGCTAAGCGGTAATTCCGACGCCGTTTTCCTTTTTCTGCGCTGTCCGTGTCCCCGCGTCCCGCTACCCATCTAGCCACCCCTCTCCCCCCACCCCCTCTTCCACACACACACACACACACACAGGCAGACAATGCAGACCATCACTTTACGCCTTGGCACAGCTTTTGTATCGGGCGGTCTGAGCGCCACCCACGTGCAGTTTATGGACGGCAAACGACATTCCTCTGCCCCGCATCTCGCGTGCGTTTGCCCGCACGGACATACGGCGTGCGGTTGGAGCGTTAATTACTCGTCGCATAAAGTTTGATGGTAGCTCTCGCGTTGAGTGCGTGATCATTTTCCTATTTCTCCCTGAGCACGCGAGGCCATGGTTTATCAGAGCGTGAGCGACGAAACGTGAAGTATTATCACTGTCGCCAGGACTAAATTTCACAAACAAATCACTAGATCACGTTTATTTAATTCGAGTTACCGGTTAAACACTAATTAAATTATCTTAAGATGATTGTACGCGGTAAGATTTACGTGGTGGTCATAATTAAACTTTCAAACTGGTGTAGAAATAACACCACTGGTCAGAATGACATCAAATTGCAACAGAATGTTATCGGAGAAGTGGGAAAACGTATCGCAGAAGAAAAATAAACAGTTACAAACTGTAGCAATAGATGGCGCTATAAGTATCATAGTTTAATAGTGGTCGACTACAAATGAGAAAGGAATCATACAACAATGCCTAAGATGTACGTTTAACGTTAAACAAACTGTAATACTCAGTGTCATGCTGACCAGTGGTGTTATTTGTACAGCGTTTTGAAAGTTTAACTTTAATTATAATCATCCTGTATAATAAAGAGAGCGTGGTAGATACCACCAGTTTCAGCTGACGCGCTTCGTCAGAAGTACACTGACTAACAAAAAAAGCGGAGCACACAGAATGGAACTTCACGTGCTGAGAGGGTATGTCATATAACTCCAGTGTCTACAAATAGGGTCACTTTTAAAACAAAGTTACCAATATGAGCCTATGTATCAGTGCTGAGAGGGTATGTGACGTAATTACAGTGATTAAAAATAGGATCACTTATAAAATGAAGTTGGCAATATGAGTCTACGTATCAGTATGACGTTGTGTCTCTCCTAACGTGGATGCATCATATTGTCTCCAGAGGCAAGCTAGTCTAAAGCTCTTCTAACTGCTTCATAATATCCTGCAAACTGAGATTGAGACGTTGTTCATATCAGAGGTAGGTCTACCCAAGTTCTATCGATGACTAAAGTGCTCGTCATTTATGTTGGCGGCCGAGTTTAGGTTCGTTCTGCGCATCTGACGTCACAAAACACAGTCAGCCAATGAACAGAGAACGATGTTGCCAGATCTCGACTGCAGTGCAGAGCATGGACGTGTTTCAGTTTTAGAAACGTTCAGTCATAAATAAAGCAATGGAACAAAAGCAATGTCTTGATAGCAGACTTTCTTTTATAAAAAGTTTGGAAAAAACATTCTTTATACCAATTGCTTCATATTCTATTAATTAATTAAACCAAACAAGCAATAAGACTCCTAATTCAGGCGATAGCAAGGAAAAGTGTTTGTATCAATCTCACGAACCGCTTTTTCGCAATAAAGAACAGGGGTAGTTGTTTATTTCCTATTGTACTTCGACGAAGCGTGAATATTCATAGTCATAGCAACAGTGTTTGTCAGTATTTTGCGTGACCGTTATAGTTCTTAGGAGTAATGTAGACAGACAAGATGTGTTAGCGTAATGGTGAAGGTGTTGGGCTTCTGTGTGAAAGTTTATGAGTTCAATCCTTATGCAGTGCTTAATATTTTCTTTATTTAAAATCAATATTGAAGTGCCATACTTCACGAATTTTATTCGTTTGAATGCAATTTTTTTGAAATTTCTAGTGCTTTGTCTCTTCATTAACCCTTTCGCTGCTACAAAGACGTGCTCCCTGCATTCCGCGCTGTGCGCGATTTTGTCACTGCACTGCTCGCCTGTGCAGACACATGGTGTTCCGACTGCTTTGACACTTATCATTCGATTCCACAAAAACTATTTGGCTCAAAAATTAGATTTTTACACATCTTCTTGACTGATACCTTCCCCCCATAACTGACTTAATTTTGTTTCGATGTTCAACGCAGTTATTATGCAGCATTAAATATAGTAAACCATTGCAAGAAATTTTGAACAGTTTGCAGAGGTAGAAGTCCATAGAGTATACTTTCCGTATGGTCGATTTTAGTTGCCACAATGTTGAGAATGAAATGTGGACAAGATACCTAAATTTCATATAAAATTTACTGTATAACAATATCTCATTTAATTTAAGTACCACATAGGTGTCGTATGTAATATTGAGAAATATTCCATATCTCGCGACTGTAACAAAAGTTTTATTTACACCGGGCACGTTTGGCTTTATTTTAAAGAAGACGTGTAAAAATCAAATTTTTGGGCCAAATAGTTTTTGTGAAATCGAATGTAAGTGTGTCAAAGCAGTGGGAACACCATGTGTCTGCGCAGGCGAGCAGTGCAGTGATGATAAAATCGCGCACAGCGCGGAATGCGGGGAGCACGTGCAGCCGTGGTGGCTTTACTTCATGTACTGCGCGCTTCCCCCTAAACGTAAGCTTGCGAACTATGCTATACTATGGCGCTGATTCTCGTGGCGCGTGCGTCGTGTGCAACTGGCAACGCAGCAATCTCCCGCGTTTGGGCGGGCATGCGCGAGCCGCCAAGATAAAAGAATTGAACTATAGCCAAGGGAGTAGATTAACGTCATGCAGACAGTTCATAGCGACAGTTGCTATATGTGGACGAGCATTGTCCTTTTGAAAAATGGCAGCATGATACTGTCGTATGACAACACGTGAGGACGCAAGATATCCATGATCTACCGTCAAGCTGGCAGTCGCTACTAGTCGTGGCCTGAAATTATACTCTACAGATATCCATAACACGACGCCAGAGGCAGCACTGCTGTCCCTTTCCAGACCCTGATAAGAGTCGCCTCGATACTCGCTGACGATAGACATCCATGGTAGAGCAGAAGCGCGATCCATCCCTGAGCATATTGCTACAACATTCATGAGCAGTCCATGCTTTCCAATCGCAGGACCACTTCACACACAGTCGTTTGTGTCGTAGTGTCTAACAGCAACCTAAGCATGGGACGGTTATTTCCTGGTCCAGTTGCTGTTAGTCTCCGACCAATGGCACAGGATGGTACATAGTGTTGCAGGGAGTCCAATATCTGTTCCCGGATGACAGGCGCAGATGTGAAAGGGTTTACCATGTGCCTCCCGCACAATATGACATTTCTCCCTTGTGGTGGCCAGACGTGGTCCACTGGAACCTTGACGAAGGGTCTGTCTGCCCTCAAGTAGCCATAAAGTCCAACATCGGTCCATAGTTATATGCAGTGCCCCAGATATCTGAATATTGAGCAGTTCAACCAGCCCTCCAAATTGAGATTCACAATCAGGCTTCTTTCAATCGCTGTCAGGTGTTGATACTACAGTCTCACAGAAGTATGCAGCATGTCGGTGTCCTTCACAGGTATCTCTGAACATCTGACGTTGTTCCCCCCCGCCCCCCATATACCAGGCCAGGACTAGTGACGAAGCTAAACACGAACAACACAGATGTACTCTCTTCTTTGTTCTACCTGTCGCAGAGAATTTCAGCTTCAATCGATGGTCCATAGTGTATAAAGTTACATGGACATCCGATGATAAGATGTCTTATGCGTTCTTCACCTTTTTGGTCAGGCATTATACGAATTCATAAACAGATGCCGATGATAGTTACTATCCTCTTCAGATTCAGATTTTACGATTTTACTTATGAAGGTGTGACTCCAGTACTTAGTTTAAAAAAAGTAATTGAAGAACTTGGGAGTTACATCAGTTGAGCATCCCAACTGGGTACAAACTGCAGTTGTCACGTGTATGAAACCTTCTACTTGCCTCTACTCACATAAAAAGTTCCGCAACATTCACTCCTGGAAATTGAAATAAGAACACCGTGAATTCATTGTCCCAGGAAGGGGAAACTTTATTGACACATTCCTGGGGTCAGATACATCACATGATCGCACTGACAGAACCACAGGCACATAGACACGGGCAACAGAGCATGCACAATGTCGGCACTAGTACAGTGTATATCCACCTTTCGCAGCAATGCAGGCTGCTATTCTCCCATGGAGACGATCGTAGAGATGCTGAATGTAGTCCTGTGGAACGGCTTGCCATGCCATTTCCACCTGGCGCCTCAGTTGGACCAGCGTTCGTGCTGGACGTGCAGACCGCGTGAGACGACGCTTCATCCAGTCCCAAACATGCTCAATAGGGGACAGATCCGGAGATCTTGCTGGCCAGGGTAGTTGACTTACACCTTCTAGAGCACGTTGGGTGGCACGGGATGCACGCGGACGTGCATTGTCCTGTTGGAACAGCAAGTTCCCTTGCCGGTCTAGGAATGGTAGAACGATGGGTTAGATGACGGTTTGGATGTACCGTGCACTATTCAGTGTCCCCTCGACGATCACCAGTGGTGTACGGCCAGTGTAGGAGATCGCTCCCCACACCATGATGCCGGGTGTTGGCCCTGTGTGCCTCGGTCGTATGCAGTCCTGATTGTGGCGCTCACCTGCACGGCGCCAAACACGCATACGACCATCATTGGCACCAAGGCAGAAGCGACTCTCATCGATGAAGACGACACGTCTCCATTCGTCCCTCCATTCACGCCTGTCGCGACACCACTGGAGGTGGGCTGCACGATGTTGGGGCGTGAGCGGAAGACGGCCTAACGGTGTGCGGGACCGTAGCCCAGCTTCATGGAGACAGTTGCGAATGGTCCTCGCCGATACCCCAGGAGCAACAGTGTCCCTAATTTGCTGGGAAGTGGCGGTGCGGTCCCCTACGGCACTGCGTAGGATCCTACGGTCTTGGCGTGCATCCGGTCCGGTCCCAGGTCGACGGGCACGTGCACCTTCCGCCGACCACTGGCGACAACATCGATGTACTGTGGAGACCTCACGCCCCACGTGTTGAGCAATTCGGCGGTACGTCCACCCGCCCTCCCGCATGCCCACTATACGCCCTCGCTCAAAGTCCGTCAACTGCACATACGGTTCACGTCCACGCTGTCGCGGCATGCTACCCGTGTTAAAGACTGCGATGGAGCTCCGTATGCCACGGCAAACTGGCTGACACTGACGGTGGCGGTGCACAAATGCTGCGCAGCTAGCGCCATTCGACGGCCAACACCGCGGTTCCTGGTGTGTCCGCTGTGCCGTGCGTGTGATCATTGCTTGTACAGGCCTCTCGCAGTGTCCGGAGCAAGTATGGTGGGTCTGACACACCGGTGTCAATGTGTTCTTTTTTCCATTTCCAGGAGTGTATTTCCTCCGCAAGTGAAACGTCGAATTTGGAATGAGGCCTGCTCGTTCTTCCGAACCTCCACTACTCCGATTGAACTCAACAAGGCACAACTACTGAGAACAGTAGACAGACAGAACTAACTGTGGTACGTGTCATGCATTACATCTGCAACATCTGCCTGTATGACGACATCGGTGCTCTATACGTTCAGTTGGATTAGTTGCTGCCAGACGTGATACGTCAGTACCATACGCTACGTTTACTTCACGGGCTCCTCAGTGCATATGCACAGCAGTACACGGCTATTACAAATGATTGAAGCGATTTCATAAATTCACTGTAGCTCCATTCATTGACATATGGTCACGACACACTAGAGATACGTAGAAAAGCTCATAAAGCTTTGTTCGGCTGAAGCCGCACTTCAGGTTTCTGCCGCCAGAGCGCTCGACAGCGCAGTGAGACAAAATGGCGACAGGAGACGAGAAAGCGTATGTCGTGCTTGAAATGCACTCACATCAGTCAGTCATAACAGTGCAACGACACTTCAGGACGAAGTTCAACAAAGATCCACCAACTGGTAACTCCATTCGGCGATGGTATGCGCAGTTTAAAGCTTCTGGATGCCTCTGTAAGGGGAAATCAACGGCTCGGCCTGCAGTGAGCGAAGAAACGGTTGAACGCGTGCGGGCAAGTTTCACGCGTAGCCCGCGGAAGTCGACGAATAAAGCAAGCAGGGAGCTAAACGTACCACAGCCGACGGTTTGGAAAATCTTACGGGAAAGGCTAAAGCAGAAGCCTTACAGTTTCGAACTCATTGATGGGGACAT